>NW_020455093.1:3407596-3553489 GCF_003342845.1 Nothoprocta perdicaria
GGGGGCGGGGGGGGGGCGCGGGCGGCTCCGCGGAGCGGAGGAAGGCGGGGCCTGAGCTGACGGTTAGGGGCGTTAAAGGAGCCGTTAGAGGCGTTAAAGGGGCCTGAGCGGACGGTTAGAGGCACTAAAGGAGACGTTAGGGGCGTTAAAAGCGCCAAGCACTGCGTGCTTGGCGCTTTTAACGCCCCTATCGTCTCCTTTAGTGCCCATCAGGTGCCGCTTTGCCCTCGGGAGTCCTGTGGGAATGAGGGGGCTCCCAGGAAGCACCCCAGACCTGGGAAGAGGAGAACTGCCCCCCTCCCCACACGTTGTTCCCACTCCAGCCCCGTTAAGGCTTTCTTAAAACAGGCTGTGTCCTGGTCCATCATATATTTTACCTTAGGAGCGACCCACCTGCTATGAGTTTGTGAGGCCTCTTAAGCACTGGGTGGAGGAAAAACTGTTTTCTTCTCTTTGTTTTGAACTGGGTTATTCACCTGGATATTCATCTTTTTAATCAGAGATGACAAAACTTATTCATTTTTGTCATGCCATCTGTGACTTATAGGTCTTTATATGTCTCTTCCATCAACTCTGGCTTGACTTAAAAATATTAGTCCATATAATAGTGCTTTAGTGTAGGAATAACTTAATGACTTTAATATCCCTGTTACTTTTCTCTCTATGGTTCCTATCTGTACAGGATATTTTTTGAGATGCATGACCAGGACTGTAGGCCGTAATTTGTGGTATGAAGATATCCTAAGTTTGTATAGGAGTGTAGTGATGAAGGCTTTTGGCTTTATTTTCTGTTATTCTTGAGTAATATTTTGGGTTGCTTAGTAGCCTTTTTTTCTCTTGCTTTTCTGATAATAACTATGACAAAAACTTTTGCACGTAGATGATGAGGCCTTGTTCCTCATCCTCCACAGAATTTCTTCAGTTTGTTGGTGTGTTATTCAGTAAATCTATATAAGCATTTTCTGTGGGAGCTGATCTAAATTTTTGAAAATCTAGGTCTGCTCCATTAGCTGTATTGCTCGTGCATTTGTTCCTCGCAGAAAGCTGATAAATATTTGAGGCATTATTTCCTTGTGCAAGTTATATGGACTGTTCCTGAGTATTTTATTTAGCCGTAGGTCTAATAGATCAGACATGACTATTATTTCTATTATTCACACTTATTTTACCAGTTTCCTGAGTAGAAAATCGGTATCCTTATTTCCTAGGTAATATATTTGTTGGCAGATTCCCTGAATCACCCCTGGAGCCCTTCTGGAAGCTGGTGCTGCACTTGTCACCTTCCAGTCCACTTGTAACTACCCCTGTTTCACCTATTCCCATACCAGAACTAGCAGTTTACCAGTTCCATCTCCCAGTGCTCTAGCTCTTGGCTGAATGTGTTCAGACAAGGTTGGTGACTTAGTGCTCATTTTATCGTTTCCTTTTAAAGCTCCTTCAGTCTTAACCTGGGGGCAGTTCTTCAGGGTCATCCCATCAAGAACTGCTTTGCCAAGGCAGCCTCAGCCTTGTCTCCAGTGAATACTAATGGCAGTAATTCATTTGCTTTTGGCATACTTGGGTTTTTCTCTGCACCTAGTTGTTTCACGAGCCCCATTGATTATTTAGCTTTGATCATATCAAAATAATCCAGCTATTCCAACCAGCGGGTTTATTCACAAACTGTTCTTCAAAAACTCTTTGTTTACTTTGCTGTGGTTTTATGTTGCACTTACTGGAGTTTTGTGGAGCTTTCTTGTTTCTCTCACTTTATCTGAAATATTGTCTTTATTTCTTTTTTTCTTTGTGAATAGCTGATAATTTTGAGAGTCTCGTTTAAGTCTGGAGCTTAAGTTCTGCAAATCCAGATCGTTCAGATATCTGACAAAGCAGAGTATCTTAAAGCAGCAATCCTTAAATCTTCCTTTGTGATGTCTATTAAAGACTTTCTTGCCCGTCTCCTTTAAGGTGCACTTTCAGTAAGGAAAAAGAATGATTATACAGTGATAAAATAGATCGAAATGGAAAACCACGGATCACTTCCTAGTGTTTTTCGGTTAGTGTAATCTTAGGGTGCGCTGTCCAGCAATTTAACCTGATCTAAGCTGAGACTGCTGTGCACCTCTGTCCAGTTCTGTGCAGCTCATCCCTCTTCTCGTGAGAACTTCCAAGAATTCATGAAGCAAAACCACCTAAAAATTACCTTTGTTTTTTCCATTTATTCTTTTTTTTTAAGCAGGGGATAGGATGTCTGTGGGTGTTTTCTTTCCTTTATGTTAACCCTGTGTGACTCCACAAACAGCCGCCCTTTCCAAGGGAGAAGGAGGAGGAGGAGGGTGGTAGGGCTGGTACCCAAGGTAACGAAGGTGAGACAGCAGCAGCCTCAGTGGGATTTGCCTCTAGCAGGTCTGAAAGAAAAGCTCTCTTTTAACACTGACATCAGGAATTCACTTCTGGAACAAATGTGACTGTACTGGTAGTTATAATGACTGCTGTTACAGTTTCACCTTTGAAAAACTAAAGTCAGCTTTCACTCTTAATTTTTTCTCTCAGTTGTCCTGTATCTCTAGAGATAGCCTTTTATAATTACTAGATATTAATGCTGCTAGTCTTGGAGCATAGAAACAGCTGAATGATTACAGACCTTAAGGTAGTTCTAATGAATTTGTATTCGTAGTGCAAATATCGAGCCTCATTGTTGCTGAATATAGCATTATATCTACAGACACTTGCTTGCTAGAATATGTTTTACAGCACAGAGGTGTTACTGGTGTGCTGCCACTGAGCAGAGTGTCTCCACAACTGTGCTGCCCAGCTTATAGTTTAAAATGTGTCTTATTCTCATATTGTTTATTTGCTGATTAAAAAACGATGTTGATTAAAAAATGGTAGTGGTGTTGACGAAGCTGGGGGAGCTGAGTGATGCAGAAGGTCGCACAAAACAGCCCACGGCTGGGTTTGAATCCTGCTTCGTGTTTAACATTACGAAACACGGGAAGTCTTTAAGGCCAGAGCCTAAGCAGCTGCAGGAGGGTTACAGAGTCACAAGTTTATTTCAGTGTCAAGGGTCTGCAGTGAGGTAATTAATGATAAAATCCTTATGGGAGCTTCAGCTTTATCCTTCTGGACTAAAGGATCTGTTGGAGACCAAGATAGTACGCAGAGAAGAGAAAAATCCTGTGAACAGTATTTCTTATTGGATGTAGTTCAATATGGATCTTTTTTGTACATAATGATGTAACAGACTGCTTCTCTGATAGCCAATTCAGGCCTTTTCTTCACAGGGAAGACGTAACCATTTTTTTCTGGTTGTTTACTTTTTTTGCCACTCTTCTTTGTTCCTTTTTTAATATCCTGACAAGCACTGTGGTTGTTTCAGGCTGTGCTAGTTCTTCAGTTGAACTCCCAGGGCCAAAGTTTGGGAGTGTTTCTCTGTGTCCCCCGTGGGGAAAACCCGAAGGAGACATCAGCGTGTTGCACCACATGCTACCTGCCCAGCATGCTGGGGATTCACAAGGATTTGGGAATGCAGATATTTCCATAGGGAGTCCTGAAAGCCAAGTGCTCCAGACACTGTTCTGTACAAGTGGTCTCCACTGCTGCTTCATGTAGACCAGGCCTTATTGAACGTGAATAAATGACCAGTGAGTATTTTGTATTGTGCATCATCAGTCCCTTCTACAGAGAGGCTTCAATAGAGGTATTTTCCACAGAGGTGTTAAAGTACTTTCACTCACTGTGCTCTCTTATTCATGAGAATCTGTCAGTGATGGGTCCAACTGAAAAAATAAGGAAATGTGATAAAACTGAATTTCCTGGCAGAAGTACTCAAAGTCAGCAAAGTGGCGAGGGTCACCAGCCACTGCCTTCTGTCCCAGTTATGAAGAATAACCTCTAGCTATTGTGAAGTTAATTTTAAATGAGAACATAATCATGTGCTCGTGTGAGTTTGCGTTTTGGCCCTGCAGCCCTGGTCTGGTTTTATAAGTAGCGAAAAAGTGAAATTCTGGTTTGCATTTGAGGTTTGGTTGTGGAGGTGGCGACTTTTTTCTTCCCCCCCCCTCCGCCGTCCTTTCCTCTCCCGCTGCAAAAACTGACAGCTTCACTGCTGCTGTTCATCGCTGATAGCAGCTGTGCTTCATCTCATTGTCACTGCTCCAATCCTGCAAAAATTCATCTTGGTGCAAAAACGCCCACGGTGGCTTTCGCTCCCGTGGCCCGCAAGGAAGGCGAGAGCAAACTCCCTGGCCCGGAGTTCTCCAGCGCAACGCTGAGGTTGCGCCAGCCTTTAATGAGGCATTTATGTGGGATTTACTAGTCACTAGAGATACATGCTTCAGATAAAAGCCTATATTTAGCATCCGCTGTGAACGGATGGGTTCTTTTCCGGCTCTTCTGTACACCACGGAATCTGAGCCTGCCTCTTACCCAGATCCATCACAAGTCCTTTGTCGGGAGGAGCGCGGCTCTCGGCTCCTTTGTTGTCCGAGCACGGGTCTCCTGACGTTTAGTCCTGCAAATCTCTTGTGCCACTGCCCAAATGTGAGTTTGGGGCATTTCCTGCAGCCTTTCCCATCCAAGACTCTGGTCTCTGTGCCTCTCCTCACCCCGGATATTCAGGACAACCTTACTTGTCCGCACGCAGCCTGTGTGCTTTTTAGTCCCTGTTTATCTCTGTCACTCCTGTCTCTGTTTACAGTATCTGCTCGTGTCCTGTGCTGCTCTTCCCGCACATGAGCGTGGAGGGAAGATACGTTATTGTGCAAGGAGGCACCTGTAGCTGCCACCCACCCGTCAGCCCATGTGCTGGCGAGTGTCGGTATGTGGGGCACTGCCTAGTTTCCTTAGTTTATTTTTCTTAGTTTTCTTTCTAGTTTCCTTTGCCAGATTGTTACTAAAATAGGAATTCTGTCCTTTGGGACATACAGCTTTGCTTGAACTCTGGAAGACCATATCTGAGCAAGGCCAAAATCGTGTCCAAAAGGGGAGGAAACGCAGTCAGATTTGGGAAAGGGGCTATCTCACAAGCATAACCTGGTTAGTAATCACACTAACAAGCTGCTCCACTTGGATGTTCTTGTGAAACAGCACGATTTTGTGGTGTGGCATATAAACAAAGTAGTTGGGCTGTGAGTTTTTTGGAAAGCCAGACAAATGACATCTTCCAAAGAGGGCTGCATCCTGTGACTTGGCTGCTCTCGCCTGCAGGATATGTGAAAGCATGTGACTTTTTGTTTGTTTAATTATTTCTTTTCTTTTTTTTTTTTTTTTTTGGTTGCTGCTGATCATCAAGTCATATGATCCTGTTCTAGATTTCAGGAGGCAGCTGTATTGCCCTGGTTTCATTTTGAGTGTGAGGCTGATAGTTCGTGTGGGTTCCTTATTTCTTTTCTTTTAATTTCAGTGTCTGAGCAATGTCTGTTTTGTTTGAGAAGAACCTTCTGCTTTGACTAATAAGGCAGAGACTGAGTTAGTAATTAAACCAAGTAGATGAAAGTGAATGAATGTTGTTTCTCTGGTATTTGTTTAAGGCTTTATTTAGTGAAGTAGAAAATTTGCAAAGTTGTCTGTGAAGTAAGCTATAAATAAGGAAGAGAGTCTCCTAGGGATAGTCAACCTAATCCCAAATGGTCAGAAATAGCAGTTTAATGATCTGCACGGTCTCTGCTAGGTTGATTTTGCACAGTTAGGGAAATATTCCTCCTGTCCAGAGACAGGTGGGTGTTTTGCTCTGTGGGAAGGCTCTGGTCAGGCCTTGCTTTGAGAGCCTTTCTCACACCAGTTCTTCTGTTGACATGCTCTCCCTGAGTGAAACAGTGCCTGGGTCCTTGGTGGAAACCTGTATGTGTGATGTTCCTCTTGCACCTGGGATAGGAGAGCTCCAGGTCACCTAGTTTTTCCTCTTTAGCCATGGTTGGGTACCAGTGCGCTGCAGGAAGATGTGCCAACACGTGTAACAAACTGCTTCCTCCACGTGGATCTTCTCAGCGCGTCCTCTTCACCAACAGTTTCCTACAACCCGTATAAACTGTTGAGCAGAGGTATCTGTAAACACCTGGGCCTGGCAGCATCACCTTCTAGCTTGCAGAGTCCTTTTGTGTGTCTGGCCCGGGTGAGGATTGGTTGGCCTGCTCCTCCAAGAACTCTCAAAGACTCAGATATTCGTTGCAATAGAGCAGTGCCAGAGCCCTGGGACAGGCTGCTCAGAGAGGCTGTGGAGTCTCCATCTCTGGAGATCTTCCAAACCTGCTTGGATGCCACCCTGTGCCACGTGCTCTAGGTGACCCTGTGTGTGAAGGAGGGTTGGACTAGATGACCTCTAGAGGTCCCTTCCAACCTTAAGCATTCTGTGGTCAGAGAGCAACCCACCAGCATCACAAGCAAGTGCAGCTGGTTTGGGTGGAATGATGGCAGCTTGTCCATGTCAGGGTTAGATTCCAGTTTGTTTCCTGGTCTTGATTCTGACTCAAATTGAGCGCTGTATTTAAAGTGATTGCTTTTCATTCAGACATGCATGAAGACAACTGTCTTTGGAAACCTTAATGAAGAGTATGGAGCCCTTGAGCCATTCAGTTGATCCGCAGCTAAATTGGACTAAGTTATTAATTAGCAGCTCACAAATTTTTGGTGTGTTTGATATCCACTGGAAACCAGATGGAGATGAGTACCCAGGCTCACTCTTTGAGTGCTGCACAAAATAGGGACGAGAACCCATTTTTCAGACCTCCAGTGGAGAGTTTTCTGTGCTGTTTCTTGGACAACTCTCTCCAGGCCTTTCCACACAAGACTTATTTCCACTTGTATTCCCTTTGGGATGACGAGGGAAATAGTCACAGTTAAATATACTAAATGTAGTAAATATAGTAAAATACTGTTAGATTTTTGTGGTTTTAAGTAGAGATATTTTCTATTACCCGATACGCCTGAAGAGGATTAAAAAAAATGTTAAGTTACATCATCTGGGTTAAAACTGCATGCTCCTATACAAGCTTAACCTTTATATAAGGAATGCAGTTCAAAAGACTGCTGTGTATGGAATTGGCTCCCTTGCCACATCTGCTTGTTGCTTTCAGAGCAATAATAGAGTGTGAGGCCATGGGAATTTATTGTTCTGCTTGTGAAAGCTGAGGTGGTTGGATAAAAGATGCCATTGGTGTTTGAATTGGTGGCTGAATACTTGGAGAAAAAGCTCTTTATTAAAAACGTGAGGTGGCCCCCAGCTCCAGGGAGCTGACCTCTTGCTCAGAACGTTCTCGACTTCTTTGCTGATGCATCTTGGTGTTTAACTTAAAAATCCTTTCCTGTGCTAAAGTAAAATTGCAAAGTGTAGTGACAAACTCTGGTTTTGCCTTTAGCCTTGATGGGAGGTGAAAGCAAATGAGGAAACTGTTGATGGTCTCCGAGTTGTGAGCGGATGAGAAGTTGCTGCAGTGCGTCTGTTCTTGAGGTCTTTAGAGTGTTGCCTTTGCCACCAACTCCGTTTTCTGCTTCTTTCACAAAGACTTCAGTCTTTGGTGACTTGGCAAATATCTTGAAGGTTGGGTTTCCTGAAATAAAAATACATAAAAAATAAAAATACAATGAGGCAAAGACTAGCTGCAGCAGAAACAGGATGAATTGAAGCTATCTTCCAAAAGAGAAGAATGCAGAAATCCAGGAGGAGATGGAAAGGGAGGAACCGCAGGGAAGTGTTTTGGGAGAGCCTCAGTCAGCTCTGTTGTAGAAGCCCAGGGGGGATGACTCGTGGACCACGGTGAAGGTAATGAAGAAGGAAAGCCAAAATAGCTGTTAAATTTGAACAGAAAGTAGACAAGTGTTTGATTGCTGTGGCTTCCACCCACGCAGTGCTGTGCAGTTGGGCCCTGTGTCGCTGTACTCTGTTTAAAATAATGACTCTTCACCATTTAGTTTGAATAAACTGAGCATGGATTCATTTTCACATGTACGGGGTATGTGAAGTATGGGGTTTTCTTTTATGGGAAAAAAAAAAATTTTAGTGTGTTGTCAATGCTTTTTCTCCGTCTGATACCTGCATTAGTTTACGGATTTGTGTTTAGCAGCAGCAAGCCTTAGAGAGTAATTACACGTTGCAAGTAAAACTAAAAGCAGACGAATTTAGGAAGGGCAAGAGGAAATGTTAACAAGTGCCTTCTTGCTTCAGCCTTACAGGAACTAGGAGTGTCCTGGGTTTCGTCCGTCCCTCCCCCAAGGGCCTCTTAGTCATCTCAGATCTGGTTGTGATCTGTGTCCCCATGGGGCAGCGCTGGGAGGCTGTTTCTGTGTGGGGTAGGACCTCTGGTGTTCGTTTTCCCTACCAAATAACACGCTGATTTTGTCACGGCCTTCAGGGTCTCTCTCAGCGGTGCCAAGGGCCCCAACGTCTCGTGCTTCATGGCCTATATGTCCAGCGTTGGCTCCCAGCAGGGCTCGGGTGTCCCATTCATCAGCCCTCACGCTGCTTGAGGGGGCTGCTCTAGCTGAGTGGGTTGACAGAGTCTTGAGGTTTAATAACAAGAATTTAGGACTAAGCAATTTAATTTGCTTTTTCATAACTTGTTCTCCTCTCCTTCCTTCCCCCATGTCGGTGCCATCCCACAAGCGAGGAGTCATAATGGGCATTTATTGAAAGAGGGGAGATTAATTTGTTATTTTTAATTTGTTTCTGCATACACAAACACTTCTATAAGCCCTTTGGGGGGCCAGAGACCCTCTGAAAAGGAAGTGGGGGGGAAAAATGTCTCCATTCCCAAATAGCACCTGCCTGTTGTTGCTGCTCTCTCCTTGGAGAGGACTCAGCTTTCCTGGGGACGATGATTCCCCCTTTCCTTGTCCTGCTTCTTGGCTCGCTTAAAAATACGAGAGGCCAGCCTATGCCTTGTGCTAGCCAGGCCTATGGCTGTCTGTCTGTACAGCTCTTTCTCCCCCTCTTAGTGCTTGGCATTTTTCGTTGGACATAATTTAATTCCTTATATCCCTCCTTGATGGAGAGCTGGAAATGGACACTTAGAGTTGTAGCCACCTCTGTGACAGGAGGTTCCTCCTAGGTTAAAACGCAGCCGTTAAAGGTAACAGCTAAAGCCTAAATGGCCAAGGATTAAATGGCCCTTCTGCCCTCCCTTGCTTGAGAGACGTGTTGGAGGATGTTGAAGGTGTTGGTGCTGTGGCGGCATCTTCAAAACAGTGACCCATGTTTGTCATTTGTGTGCAGCTCCCTCTGGGATTTTCATGTTCCTGATCTTCCTCCTCCTCTGAGCAAGTTCTCATGCCCTGGATAGGGAAATTGGGGGGTTCTGGTAATAGGATAATGTCCTGGGAGACAGAGGCACCAGGAGATGTCCCATGTGAAGTGCAAGGCTGGCTGTTTCTGAGCGAGCCAGGCCGCTGTCTGTTTTGTGGCTACTTTGGGATGGAAGGGTATTAAATCCAGTCCTGATCCATGCTGAATTTTGCAAAATTTTCCAGAGGTGAGTAGAGGCAGGTGAACAGGGAGAGTGATTTGTTCTGGAGAAATGGCAAGTATTCTCCTCTGTTTAGTTTCCCAAAGGTGCCCAGGAGGGCATGTGCTCTGCACCACAGTAGCAGTACAGGGGGTGGCTTGATTGCCCTATAGCTAATACAGGGAGTGAACTCAATTGCTTGGCTTTTTTTTTTTTTTGGTCTTGGATCATATCTTTTCTGTCTTTATTTATTTTTCAATCCTCACTACATGAATGCACCTTTACAGAAATGTATAGTAGCTATTCTAAAATTAGAGCAAATTGTGATCTCTTTGGTATCTAAACGGTGTGCTCTAATTTTGTTGTTTTTTGTACGTACATTTGTGAGAGACTTACGAAACTCTCCTTATTTTCCTTTCAGATACGGTTGAATCCATGCTGTCAGACTATGACATCCTTTCTCAGTCCAGTATCCAGCAGCACTCACTGAAGAAGAGGGACCTCCAGCCTGAGACGCATGTAGAGAGACTCCTAAGTTTTTCAGCTCTGCAAAGGTAATTAAAACATCAGGAAAAAAAAAGAAAAAAAATGCACCTTAATATTTTCTTTCATTCTGTGTGATGAATAATGCAGAGTTTCAAAAAATAGAAATGCCTCTGTTTGCTGCTGTGGCCAGGTCTTACAAGGCACTGATTTCTGCGGTTATAGAACTGCAGAGAGACTGGTGGGGACAGAGCAGGATGATGAGCCACGTTTCTTTTTGTTGAAATGGCAGTGACTTAAGTTTTCTTGCTTTATTATTTTCTCTGTTTTCATGCAGAGTATTTGTGCTAATTGGGTTGAATTTCATTTTTATTTCTTCTTGGCTACATCCTCTTTCTTGATTGCCCTCTGGTTCTTGCAAGTCAGTGCCTTTGCTTTGAGGCGTGTGTGTGCTGTGTTGTGCTGCTTCAGAATTGTTTCCATCCTGTTCCCATTGAATATAAGCTTCCCATTCTACAAAACTTTTATTACCAAGTTTCTGCTTGCTGGGTGTGATAGCCTTTTGTTTTGTGATATTCCCTGGGCTGGGGATTTTTCTTGCATCAAATTCTACAGAGTTCAGATTTCTTTTGGGCGTCTTCTGGTATTACTTAAAATAATGTTCTTCTGGTTTTTAATTAATAGTAGTAATCAGTTTTGACCTTTTCTATGGAGAACGAACAGTTTACAGCTATGAATTATGTGGCAAACATTCTTGTAGCCTGCTTGGCAGTCCTAATACTTTCTACCTTTTCTGCAGCCTTCAGTAAAACGAAACTCAGATCTGTCTCTCGTGTGTGTGTAGTTTGCTTAAAAATAAACGGCAATGAATTCTTTTACAGGCACTTTAAATTATACTTAACTGCAACTGCTGAACACTTTTCAGAAAAATTCCAAGCATTAATTGTGGATGGTGAAGGCAAGGAGAAGGAGTATCGTGTTCAATGGCAAGACTTTTTCACTGGACATGTTGTTGGTTAGTACCTGTGTCAATGCTGGGGAGGCACCACTTGGTCAATCTGTTGGCCAGAGTAAAGGGTATTTTGCAGAAATTTCCATCAAATACATTTAGGAAGAATAAGTAAACTTAATTCTCACACCCCTCAGATTGTGTGTTGTGATTCTTTATGGATTGTTTTGTTGGTGGAGAGGGCATCTTGCTCCATTGACTGGAGTCAAGCCCTAGAGCCTCCCCTAAGTTTTGCTTCCCACGTTGCCTATGCCATGCGGTGGGGGTCAGTTCCCATGGGATGCAGCCCCAAAAGCCCAAGCTGCTTTTGTTGGCAGGAAGTTCAGTGTCCTTGTTGCTAATCCCTGGAGCCATCACACCACCTTCTGCAAAAGTAGAATGATTGATAATCATTCAGGATTTTGATTCCTGTGGCAGTTGGGAATTTCAGGCAGAGGGAATGGTTCTTGTTGACTGCTTTTCTGATTTTTTTTTTTTAATTATTTTTTAATTTCTGAGAATAGGGCTCTTCAGAATGAGGAAGGACTTTTATCTGGAAGTTTAAATTGTAGAAAGGGGTATTTTTGCTCTTTACCTGATCAGTCTTTCTATAGAAATCTGTACTCAATAACTAGATCTCAATTAAATGATTTATTTTTTCCTCCATTGCGTTAAAGGGGAGCATAACTCTAAGGTTGTGGCACATATTGGGGATGAAGACTTTACAGTAAGAATCAGTACTGACGGAGAAGAATACAACATCGAGGTATGTTTTACTGTTAAAAGCAACGTGCTCTTTCTCTGTGGGTGTCTGTCTTTCTAGCTAGTCACATTGACACCTCTGTCATTCCAAAGGGGCTTGGTGGTGGTGGTTGAATTGGGGCAAATAGGGAGGAAGGAGAGAAATAAGAAACTGACTTTTACGGGTGTTAAGTTTTATTAGTGAGAGCTAATAGGCAACACTTGCATGATTTACATAAAGCTGGGAGAAAATACATCTCAGGAGAAGATTTTTAGAGACTGAAGTGAGGAGCATTCACAATTGGTGACAGTCATGTCCCCCTAGAACAGCAACCTGCAGTGTTCCCCAAGCAAGGGGAGAGGTTTGAGCTTTAAAGATTTTTGGCTTTTCTTGGATTTTTTCATTATTAGAGTTTTGTTCGGAGATCTTTACGTGCTGTCTGATTCCTGCTTTTGGACGTTTTTGTTGCCTCTGCTATTTTAGACTATTGGTTGCAAAAGAAATACTTCCCAAACATGTGCTGCAAGAGTGAGCTTGAGCTCCCCAACAACTCACCAAGTGAGTTGTTGAGCGCAGTCATTTCCAGACCCAAACGGTGTCAGAATGGCTGAAGTGCCAGCTGTATGGATGTTAACACTGCCCTGAACCCAGACCAAATTCATCAGGTTTCAATTTCTTGAGTTTAGCCATAATTCTGTAGTAGGAAACGGTGCAATTGGAAAATCAAAACCACTGCACTGGCCTTGCAGCTGCTTGGCCCTGACCAAGAGCCCTCTGAGCGTGAACCCGGTGCGTCCTGCTCAGCCCTGCCTGGGACAGCCCCTAGTGCTGTGCGTAGGGCTGCATCTGTTGTGCCTCTAGCCTAATGAGCATGTGGCAGTGAAAATTAGGATAAATACGTATTTGCCAGGGCAATAAAAGCGTGTTGCATGAAGGAGTGACTTCTACAAGCCTTTTTATGGAAGTAGTTTTGTTGTTATATGTTTTTCTGTGGGTAACATGATCACTGCAGTGTAATTACATGTAGAATTGTGGACCTTTGTCTAGATATATGGCTTCTACCTGTATAATGACGACATTCAGGGGGTTCTGACCAGTTGCGTTTCTGCCTCTCTTGTGCTGCCAGCCACTCTGGAGGTTTATAGATAATGTGCAAGATGAGAGACTGCTGGTCTACAGATCTGAAGATATTAAAGATTTCTCACGCTTGCAGTCCCCCAAAGTGTGTGGTTATTTAAAGCTGAATGAAGAAGACCTGTTGCCCAAAGGCCTGGAAGATAAAAAGCAAAATGAAGGTGAGTGTCCCTAGCCTGGGAGAGCAGAGCCTTGGCCGTGAGAGCTGCTGTTCTCTCCGGGTAGGTGACTAAGGTGAGAGCCTGGCCAGTCATCTCTGCTGCTGCTTCTGGTCTAACTGTTGGCTGTTTAAAGTCCCTGGTAATGGGGGGGGAGGAAAGCAAAGGTCCTCCTCTGTAATCACTCAAATCCAGCCTGAGCTGTGATAGATTGTGAATACTAGGTAGGTAAATCTATCTAATAACCCTGATTGCACCACTGTGTGTTCTGTAGTACAGGTGACGTAGGCAACTGTTAGGAAGACCAAAACAAAAGTTATTCTCCGTGCCCCACCCTCCAAAAAAGTAACGTTCCCATCTCAAACAGGAATAATATAGACACCCTAAGCAGTTTTAGTGATTTGTTTAATTGTGCTTAAAACACTCCCACTAGCAAGCGCCCGTCGGGAGAAAAGAGCCGTGGCGGCGAGCTCGAAGAACACGTGCAAGATGCTGGTGGTGGCGGATCATCGCTTCTTCAAGTACATGGGCCGCGGCGAGGAGAGCACCACTATCAACTACTTGGTAAGGCACTGCCCTCTGTTGTGATTTGCTAGACTAAACAGGGAAATTAAGAAGTCGTCCAGTGGTTTTACCACAACTTAAACTCCTGCAGCTTTTCTGCATTGTGTGTTTCATGGCTGTGTATGATTTTTACTTAAGCAAGTGGTGTGTGATGATTTAAACTTGTTTATAATGGTGATAATACTGTACTTTTAAATGATCTTCAAGTTTTACTTACAGGCAGAGCCCCTCATTTCACACACTGGTTTTGGCAAGTCTCTCAAACTTGCCTTTTTACAGTAAGAGTTTTGGAGTCTCCTGGTTCTTGACCTTCATGTCCCAGCACGACTGAAGTTGATAGGAGAGGCACAAGCCTCTCTCCACGTGCTCCAGGGTTACCTGCCAGGACAGTAAAGTCAGTACGGAGGGTGGTTAGCGTTTGGCTTGGCTGTAGGTGAGGCTGCTTAACCTGCCTCTGCTGTTGCTAGGTGAATTCTTCTCTACTCCACAAAAATGCAGATATGGGGTTTAGAACTGAAGACAAAACCAAATAAAACCACCTTTGGGGGCTGCTTTTTCTTAAGAGTCTCTCTTGGAGCCCAGATCTTGCCGTGATGGCAGTTGCTCTGCCTTCCCTGATGGGACCTTTCTGTCCCCAGCAGTGTTTGCATGGGGCAGGTGGAGGAGCCCCAGCTGCAGGGCGTGCAGGGAGGCTGACATCTGGCTGTGCTCCTGGGAAGAGGTGTCTGTGCTCAGGACACTGACAGGAAGCTCAAGTATTTGAGTGCTCGTGAATGTCACTCTCTTGTGAGCAAATTTGATGATACATCTTTAGTAGAAAGCTGATTTTTAAGATGAGAACAACTTGAAAAGTGGGGTATAGACTGGGAGCATTGAAGAGAGACTCTGGCATGTTGTGCTTGAGCATAATGAGGAAAATAATAATAGTTTGGCTGGCAGATGGAAGCCAGTGCCTCAGGTGACTCCCTCAGGAGCCACTTGAGCCACGAAGCCCAGAGCTAGAGCAGAGCAGCACGAAGAGCCCCTTCTTCTGCCCAGCCTTTCAAAGAAACTGGGAAAACTGGTGTATGGAAAAATACTTCCCAAGTTGCCTCGTTCTTAATGTTATCTTTCTTCCGCTGTGCAAATCAAAGCGGTAAATGGCAAAGCTTTTACTTTACTTTAAAAACTTTACTTCTGTTTGGTTTTTGTGATGGAAAAATCTGTGGGGCTACTTCAAACTGTAGTTCTGAATCCATGTACTGTTTTGGGAATAGTGAATAACAGTCTGATAACAGTTTTATGAGATTCAGTTTTATTTTGACATGACTCTTTCTACATAAGTATTTTGCACCTTCCTTGAGTGTCTTAATGCTCATTACATGAGACCTCAAAACTAAATATGTTTTTTTTTCCCTACCTAGATTGAGTTGATAGACAGAGTAGATGACATCTACCGAAACACTTCCTGGGACAACGGGGCCTTCAATGGCTACGGCATTCAGATAGAGCAGGTAGGCCCAGGCAAAGCACCTGAGTGTGCCTGAAATATTAGAGATTTTATCTGGATTAGAGCTAAAATAACCACATCTTACGTTGTTACCTGCAGCCAGAAGTGCTCTGAACGTGAGTGTTAGTGTTACACAGATGGTGTTAGTGATTTCTGCACTGTGGCCATTTTCATCTCCTAGCAGCTTTTTGGGGGGATTTGCAGGGAGAGTCTTTTCATATTTGATCTGAATTCAAAGGTATTTTCTTCCTGAATATGAACAATTCTTGTCTCAGTCAAATGTACCCTTACACAAATATTTACTGTGTCTGTCTATGACTAGTGCTTATCTTGCAAAGCCTGAATGTGCTTCAGGCACAGAAGGAAAAGCACCAATCCCTCCTAAGGAGCTTTAATCATTAACCGTAGACGTCGTGAGTAGTGCAGCCATCTGGTCCAGGGTTGCACGTTGGCTCTTGGAAGTTAGCACACAGAAATCTGGAAAATGGCAGTGAAATCAATAGGAATCTGGCTGCTCTGTCAAGTGAGGAGGGTTTTATGGTACAAGCCAGCCACCCCTTTGCTAGGAAGGGCTCCAGAGAAGAAATTTGATGAACACTTCGCTCTTGTTTGGTAGGAGGAAGGTTAATTTTGGGGTGAAGGGCTTGATTCCAGGCCACTGAGGGGACAACAGACCTTTACAAAATATTCTGGTTAAATAGAGCCCCGAGTCTGGGGTTATTGTAAATCCTAGTTGCATTTGCTTTTTTGGGATCTCAAAGAAGAATGTTACAGTGGAAACTGGGGATCCTGCTCTTTACTAAAACAGCTACTTTAGTTGCTTCTGGTGTGGTCAGTCATCTTAATTAGTTGCAGCTGGAAACTTTCCACTGGGCGAATGCAGAGTCTGAGTTCTGCTTCGTGCAGATCTATTGAGATATTTAGGGTTACATTTTAACAAGCGGAAGCTTTTGTAGCTGTAAAATTGATGAAAATTTCTCTGCGTCGTTGCTGTTCTTTAAACACAGATCATCATCCACAACGAGCCAAACCCTGTGAAGCCTGGCGAGAAGCATTACAACATGGCCAAAAGCCATCCGGATGAGAAGAAAGATGCCTGGGATGTGAAAATGCTGCTGGAGGTAGGTTGTAGCCCTTAGCCAGTTGTGCACTGGTTCACAGAATCCCAGACTGGCTCAGGTTGGAAGGGACCCCTAGAGATCATCCAGTCCAACCCCCTGCTCCAGCAGGGACACCCAGAGCACGGGGCACAGGGCGGCATCCAGGCGGGTTTTGAAGACCTCCAGAGAAGGAGACTCCCCAACCTCCCTGGGCAGCCTGTTCCAGGGCTCTGGCACCCTCACAGGGAGGAAGTTCCTCCTCACCTGGAGATGGAACTGCCTGTGTTTCTACTTGTACCCATTGCCCCTTGTCCTGTCACTGGCCCCCACTGAGAAGAGCTTGGCCCCTGTATGGGAAGTTACTCACTTCAAACAGCCATTTATTAGTTACAGATGAAAGTCTATTTCTTCCACAGGATGTGGAGAAGTTACCCCAAGGAACACCAGTAGATGAGCAGTTCTGCGGTGTGGGGAGGGCCTTTGCTGTGAGGCTGCAGGGTACAGGCTGAGCAGCACTGCTAATGTGAGGCTCACGTCACAGCCTGGCCTGTGGAAATGCAAGATCCACAGAGAGGTGACGTGGGGCCCTGCCACCAGCTGCTTTATGACCTTGGTCAAATTATGGCCCTTGGTTTCCGCTCCCCCTGGAAAGGGGAAACGAATAAAGAGCTACATAAAACTGTGTGCAGGGAACTCGAGTAGCCATGTAGCTTTCTGTAGTTTTGTAGGAGAGAGAAAACAGCCCCTCATTTATAACTTGCTCAGCTCTACAAAATGTCTCCGTCATTAGATAAGCATTTTTATTAATATATTTCTGATATGTACCATAAAATGTTTTACTAAAGCTTGAGTTTTGCTTTTTTCTTTCTTTCTTTAAAGCAATTTAGCTTTGATATCGCTGAAAAAGCAGCTCATGTGTGCCTTGCTCATCTCTTTACCTACCAAGACTTTGATATGGGAACGCTTGGACTGGCTTACGTTGGTTCTCCCAGGCCTAACAGCCATGGTGGCATTTGTCCAAAAGGCAAGACTTTCATTTTTTTCTGCTTTTAAATATTTAACCTTTTGATAGCTTCCGTGGGCCTTGTTGGTGCCACTTGCATAGTCTGTAGTGGCATAAACCTGAACAGGAGGGATGGCCCTTGCCTGAAGAGGGAGGAGAAGGCAGAGGCCAGGAGGGCCTCCAGGAATCACTGGGCTTTCCGAGGTGACCCAGCTAGAAGCGCTGCTCTCGTCTCACAGCAATCCTGCAACTGCAGGTGCTGCTCTCTTAGGCATTTCTTGCATTCCTCCTTCCTGCAATGTTTGTGCTGTGCTTCAGAGATGCCCTTGTACAAGAACCGGGAAAAAGCAGGGTCTCACCCATGAGACCTTGTTATTTGTGAGCTGTTATTGCCCCAAACGTAGATTTTCCTCATCTTCCTTTCACCCACCCAAAGCCCCTGAGAAGAATATTTTACAACTGGACTCCTTTCTCTCTTGTTTCTGCAGCTTATTACAGTCAAATTGCCAAGAAGGACATCTACCTGAACAGTGGCCTAACCAGCACCAAGAACTATGGCAAAACCATCCTCACCAAGGTGGGAGGCCGCCCTCGCCCGCGGCCGTCAGCGGGGCTGGGTGGGAAGTGTTGGGTGGAGGAGCTTCCCTCTTGGTGCAATGTTTGCTTGGGACACGACACATTCCCAGGGCCTTTTGGAACAAGCTGCTGGCTCTGACATTGAGCCAAAACCCTGGGAGAAGAGTTCAGACCATAAAAACATTAATTTTTGTCCCTACTGGCAGGGGTGGGTCGGGACTGAATGGAATTGAAGGCTGACTGCACTGGGGAGCAGTAATGAGGGCCGCTCTGGTAGGTGCAGTCATCATCCAAACGTGAGCAGAAGTTTGGAAGCCAAAGATCAATCCAAATGCAGGTTGTTTGGGGGCAAAGAGAGGAGAAAACTCGAGAGCCACAAAATGTGGCAAGTTGACTCGCAGAAAGAATAAAGTGAGGCTGCTGACTGGAGTGAGAAGGACTTGGGCTTTCCTTTGCTTTTTACTATTGCACACACCTGCAACATGCACTTTTAAGACTGCTTTTCCCAGCAGAGGAAAAGTAGGAGTTTGGGAAAGTCTTTCCTACCTGCAGAGCGGAGTAGGAGGTTTAGTTTGGGTCCTTAAACAAAATTCCTCTTTATTTTTCCAAAATATATAAACTAGAGAACAATACAGGAGAGAGAGTGAGTTAGTGCTCTTACAAACTTCATGGAAATTGGTGGTGTCTAGAGCTGTTTCATGGCGGGGGAGACAGTAGGTTCCTGAAGCCTGGACGTGGTTCTTGCCCAGCTGGTAGGGAGAGCAGCGCGGAGCCTGCACTTGCCACTGCGGGCCCTTGTGGCTGGACATATTGAACATATTTTGCTCATTTCTCAGCCAGACTCTGCCTGATTTTAGAGAGATTCATAATTGGTGTGTGGGCTGAAACCTGGCACGGAAGCTGTCAAGAAGCTGGAAAAAGACACTGAGCCTTTGTGCTGGAGAGATGTTGACAAAGGCTGTAGCTGTTGCCGTATCCTTGGGGCTGGCTCTTCCCAGGCTGGAGCTCACCCTTGGGTTATGAAGGAAATACAGTTTGAAATTGAGTTTTTGCTTTGCAAAATGATGCTACAAATCCCCCCCATTGGGCTGTGTGTGTGGGGGTGGTTTTCCAAGCACTCTTGCAATAGGAGAGCTCATTCAGAGCTCTGAATGTCATCACCTGCTTGGAAGAAATAGTTCCAGTGCAAGAATTCTTGCACTGAGAGATGGACTAACCATAGGTAAGTTGTTTGGGTTCTTTTTTGTTTGGACTTTTCAACCATTGAGACTTTTCAGCTATTGGGAATTGAAGTTTAACACTCTCAGCACCTACGCTTCATTGAAATCAAAACAGAGCGAGTCCTAGGACAGCATTTTGCCTCTAGTAGTGGGATTAGCATTAAAACCTGGTCCTGGAATTCACCTTTGCAAGCATACTGTAGTTTTGCTCTCTTTCAATTCCTCTTTTTAGTAGGTATAATTGATTTTCAACAAAATATATTGGAAATGCAAGTGACCTGGGAGTGGTTGGGATCCTCTCTCGTGTCCTCTCAGACTGATCTGATTTTTAGCAGCATTTTTTCTTGTCTGCAACAGGAGGCCGACCTGGTTACAACTCACGAGCTGGGACACAACTTTGGAGCGGAGCACGACCCCGACAGCCTGCCCGAGTGCGCCCCGACCGAAGACCAGGGGGGCAAATACGTCATGTACCCCATCGCCGTCAGCGGGGACCACGAGAACAACAAGGTGCCGCCGGGTTTGCGCGGAGCTCTGCGGCCCTGCTGCCATCAGGGACCCTCTGCACTGGAAATGCAGTTAATGGTCCCTGTAGCTTAAGCAGCGAGCAGGTGGCAGCGTCTCCGTGGGCGGAGGACGCGCTCGCACGCGGTTCACGGCAAGACGGGCTCCTCTGGTTGCAGAGCTGCCCTGGGGCTGTTGGCAGATGGGCAGGCAGGGCTGTGGGCACCGTGTGTGGCCGTGGGGCAGGGCTGCGGGCGCCGTGATGGGCCTGCCTGGCTGCTCTGGCCTCCTTGCTTGGGTGGGCAGCGTGGCCGGGCCCTGAGCCCAGTGCCGTGTGCTGCAACACGGCATCCTCCCTTGTAGACCCACCCTATACTTGCCTGCCTCTAAATCCTCCCAGGATATCAGGATCCCAGTGTAGGGGGGATATCCACACCGAATCACAGACTGGTTGAGGTTGGAAGGGACCCCCAGATCTCATCTAGTCCAACCCCCCTGCTCCAGCAGGGACACCCAGAGCACGGGGCACAGGGCGGCATCCAGGTCGGTTTGGAAGATTGTTACCCATGTTGTCCATTTCCTTGGACTTTGGAAAATGGAGGTCTGACAACACCCACCCTGCCTTTGATCAACTTACTGCATTCCTCAGTGCTGCTGTTTCCCCTCTGGCTCTGCAGATGTTCTCCAGCTGCAGCAAAAAATCCATCCACCGGACCATAGAGATCAAGGCGCAGGAGTGCTTCCAGGAGCGCAACAACAAGGTGTGCGGCAACTCGCGCGTGGACGAAGGGGAGGAGTGTGACCCCGGCCTCCTGTACCAGCAGGCCGATCCCTGCTGCTCCGCCGACTGCAAGCTCAGGGACGGGGCCAAGTGCAGGTGAGCGGGGAGAAGCTGCCATCGCCCGCGGGGAGGAGCGGAGACGGGGACACAATGAGGAGGGCAACTGCGGCCTCCCAGGCTGCTTTCCCAGCTCCGAGGCTGAGCACGGGCAGGATCTTGTCCCCGGGTGGGTCAGCAAGGGAGGTAGGAAGAGGATCCAAGTGCCATGAGTGAATCACATGAGGTTGGAAGGGTCTCTGGAGACCATCTCGTGTGGGTCCCTGTGTTGTGTTCTCTGTGAGTTTCCCTCCTGGGGCAAGTGAAGAGCGAGTGTGCGGGAGGCAGGTGCTGGAGGACACGGAGGATGTGGTTTTGAGCGAGCGTATCCATCCCTGAGGAGTAGCTGTTTCTAACCACCCTCTCCCTGGCTCTGTCTCGCTCGTGCTCCCTTTCAAAGGACTCAGTATTTCTTCCTTTCGTTCTGATCTTTGCACAGTGATCGAAACAGCCCGTGCTGCAAAGGCTGCCAGTTTGAAAGTGCACAGAAGAAATGCCAGGAAGCCATAAACGCGACTTGTAAAGGAGAGTCTTTCTGCACGGGTAGGACGTTGTTGTGCCCCCTTTCCCGCAGGCAGCCAAGTGCTGTAGGCTCAACATCCTGCTCCATGTCCTGTTTCAAACTAGGGCCCTTTATTCATCTGGAGCATCTAATTTTAGAGGCCAGTTGAAATATCACCGAAGTGCAGGATAATGAAGCGCATTGTAGTTCAGGAGCCGCTTGGTGATGTACAGCCCAGGAAAACATGGAAAAAACATCTGAAAATGTGTGTGGAGAGGGTTGAACATTGGGAAGGACAGGAATGACCTGGCCCAGGGGCAGGGGTGATTCCTGTGGCTCTGCTTCACCTCCCCACCCGTTTGCTTCTTGCCCCATCTCCAGGGAACAGCAGCGAGTGCCCTCCTCCGGGCAACGCTCCGGACGACACGGTCTGCGTGGACATGGGCAAGTGCAAGGACGGGGAGTGTGTCCCTTTCTGCGAGAGGGAGAAGAACCTGCGCTCGTGTGCCTGCAACGGTGAGTGCAGGGGCTGCTGCCCAGCCCTGCCTTGGCTCCTCGGTGCCCTTGAGGCAGCTGGGAGCAGAGGAGAACCTGGCTGGAGGAGGGTGCCTGAAGGACTTGAAGTTCAGTCGTATTTGCTCATGGAAAGAGTTCCCTGCTGGGAGTTCTCAATGGTGGAGACTCCTTTCTCCCGTATTGATTCTGGTTCAAGCAGAGCTGAAGGTTGGAGCATCAGTCCAGCTCGGACCGTTGCTGCCCTGTGAGGCTCTTGCGGCTTCATTTCACGCTTGTCCCCCAGCCCCGAGAGGCGTCCCTGCTGCCCCTGGGCTGCCCCGCTGCGTCCCCACACGCGTTGCAGAGACGGGGCGGGCGGGGGGCCCAGGCTGGGAGGCTGGCGAGGCCCTGGGCGGGGGCGCGGGAGCCGGCCGGGCTCAGCTGAGGCCCCTCGTGTGCCGCAGAGACGGACAACTCGTGCAAGGTCTGCTGCCGGGACGAGCACGAGCGCTGCGTGCCCTACGTGGACGCCAGCCAGCGCTTCCTGTTCCTGCGCAAGGGCAAGCCCTGCACCGTGGGCTTCTGCGACACCAACGTAAGTGGCCCCGGCCCCGGCGAGCTGCGCGCCCCTCTCGGCCCGCTGAGGTGGTTACTCTGCTTGGGTGCTAAGTCCTGCCTGGGGAGGGGTAACCCCAAGCACCAGGACAGACTGGGGGTTGACCTGCTGGAGAGCAGCTCCATTCATGGAGAGGGAGCTGGTGGCCACCAAGTTGACCATGAGGCAGCAGTGCCCTCGTGGCCAAGAAGGCCGATGGGCTCCTGGCTCCATCAGGAGGATGTTGCCAGCAGGTCGAGGGAGGGGATCCTGCCCCTCTGCTCAGCTCTGGTGAGGCCACACCTGGAGTGTTGGGGGCAGTTCTGGGCTCCCCAGGACAAGAGGGATGTGGAGCTTCTCGAGAGGGTCCAGCAGAGAGTGACAAAGGTGGTTAAGGGACGGGAGCATCTATTGTATGAGGAGAGACCAAGCGAGCTGGGCCTCTTTAGCCTGGAGAAGTTTCAGAGGGGAACCTGATCAATATGCACAAGTACCTGAAGAGGGAATGTAGGGAGGAAGGGGCCAAGCTCTTCTCAGTGGGGGCCAGTGACAGGACAAGGGGCAATGGGTACAAGTAGAAACACAGGAAGCTCCATCTCCAGGTGAGGAAGAACTTCCTGACTGTGAGGGTGCCAGAGCCCTGGAACAGGCTGCCCAGGGAGGCTGTGGAGTCTCCTTCTCTGGAGATCTTCCAAACCCGCCTGGATGCCGCCCTGTGCCCCGTGCTCTGGGTTGGACTAGATGGTCTCTAGGGGTCCCTTCCAACCTCAACCATTCTGTGATGGAAGTTAAGGCCATCACTGCTTCAGGCTTTCTGGAAAAGCTCTATGTATCCCATGGAGTTTTTCTGGGAGTTCCAAATGTTAAAGGTACCTCTATTCGAGACAACCCTTTGCCACATAAAAGAAAAAAAAAATGGTTAAAACTGCTGTAGTGTAATGTTACTTTGTAAATACACATTTACTTCTGCAGGGCAAATGTGAGAAGCAAGTACAGGATGTGATTGAACGATTCTGGGACTTCATAGACCAACTTAGCATCAACACTTTTGGTAAGATTTTGGTATTTAGTGCCAGACATGAGTGTTTTTAAGGCCTGGGAGGGGGTAGCTGACTGTTTTTCCTCACCTGTAGATACGGGCAGTTCGCAGCTCTGGTGCTGACCCTTTTGCATCAGATCCAGCCAAACCCTTCCCAAATAACCCCGTAGCTTTCCGAGGCAGCATTAGGAATTCTGCGTGTTCCTCCTTTTTTTGGGCTTGATGGTTCCTATTCTAGAAAGCTTCATCTCTGACTACCAACAAAGCAGCTGCTTAGAGAAGGGCAGTACTGCTCTCTAGAGATATCAGCTGGTTGCCCTTTCAGTGGGGTTTGAATTCCAACAGAGGAGGAAATGAAAGTTGCATTCTGTTCTCACCGAACAAAATCACGGAGATAAGGCAGCCCAGGCCACGGGGCTGGGTCACTGGCCAGTGGCTGTGAACGTGCTCCCTGGCTCTTGTGGGTCAGACCCACAAGGTGTGACGGGATCTGAGATCTGAGCCTGGAGCTGCCTCAGAACACCGTGTTTCAGTGCAAAGAGTGGTATTAGGTGGGTGCTGTTGTAATGATAGTGTAACGATGGGTAGAGTTACAGTAATATTGTATAAATGCCCAGAGTAATGACGGGGGCTTGGGGCTTTTTAACTAAGGTCAGCACGATGATTTCTGAGGTGGATGTTTAGGCTCTTCATTGTTGGCTGTTTGGAAGTAGATCCAATGTTTGTGGAGGCACCTGGATGTCCTGTGCCTGTGAAACCGGCATGGGAAGAGATTCTGTGTTTCTGTGCCTGGGAGAGGGAGCTGGGCTCCCTAAATGGGGCCTGTTTCTAAGCCACTGATCTGCAACGCTGTGGCCGTGAGCAGGTGAACGTGCCGTGAACAGGGAGGCGCTCCCGGCGGGAGCGGAGGAGGATCCCGTTCCTCAGAGCGCGGCCAGCAGCGTTCTGTGAATGGAGCTCCCGCGTTGGCCGCGTCCCGAGCCGGCACCCGTCGGAGGCGGCTGCGTGTGCGGGGCCGTGGCAGCAGAGGGGAGACTTGTATCCAGGGCTGCCTCAGTAACGAATGGATTTGGTTTCCCAGGAAAGTTCCTGGCGGATAATATAGTGGGCTCCGTGCTCGTCTTCTCCTTGCTCTTCTGGATTCCTCTCAGCATCCTCGTGCACTGTGTGGTGAGTGGTGCCGCAGCGAGGGGTGGGCGCGAGGAGGGTCCCCGTGCTCAGCAGCACTCCCGGGGTGGATGGGAATGTGTGGGGTGCAGGTAGAGGGAAAAGAGCGCAGCTGCCTGCGGTGTCCCTGCCGGGAAGTGGGGACAGGCACCCTGCCGGTGGTTGGGGACCTAGTGCTACCGTGTGGTGTTATCTGATTAATATGTACATGAAGGGGGGACGTAGGGAGGAAGGGGCCAAACTCTCCTTAGTGACAGGACAAGGGGCAGTGGTCGTAAGTTAAAACACAGGCAGTTCCATCTGCATGTGAGGAGGAACTTCTTTCCTGTGAGGGTGCCAGAGCCCTGGAACAGGCTGCCCAGGGAGGCTGTGGAGTCTCCTTCTCTGGAGATCTTCCAAACCAGCCTGGGTGCCGCCGTGTGCTCTGGGTGTCCCTGCTGGAGCAGGGGGTTGGACTGGATGAGATCTGGGGGTCCCTTCCAGCCTCAACCAGTCTGTGATTCCGTGTTTGGGGGGTTCTCTGGCTTTACACTTGCTGGTTTTCCCAAACAGGACAAGAAACTGGACAAGCAGTACGAGGAGAACACCAAGTCGCTCTTCTGCCCCAGTGTGAGTTGCTCCCCGAGCGCGGGCGGGCAGGCCGCTGCGCAGCGTCGGGCTGCGTGACAGACACGGGGCGTCTGTGGCGCGTTGGGCGCAGGACTGGCAGGGGAGGCGACGTGAGGGGTCGTTCGGGGCAGGCTGGGGTCTGATGTGTTGTGCAGAGCAGCTTAGCGGGTCGGGCTTTCCCTTCCCCTGGGAGCAGTGTCATTTGGGGAGTCGACCTCCAGTGGCCCCGAGTGCTGAGGCCGTTTTGCTGCCCCTGGGATCCCCAAGGCGCGAGGAGCTGTCACGGGTGACACCTCTCCCTCTTTGTAAAGTGCTGCTTTGAGGGCGGGCATGAGAAGAGAATGGCCTAGATAAATAATCGTGGCCCAACCCAAGGCACCCAGCACATCTTTGGGGTACCCTGTCCCATGCTTCAAAAGCCCTGTTTTTATAATGAAAATGAAAGGTTCTTATGTGTGAGGGACACATCTGCTTGGGTTAGAAGGGAAGGAGGCCTTTCGGAGCTCTTGCTTTGCAGCTGGGGGAAGCTTGCTGGGGTCTGCAGACTTGTGAGAGCGACGCCTGTGTGGCCCGCTCTGAGGTAGCTGAAAGGATTGAGCCCCTTCCCGAGTCCGGAATCAGATGCTAGCGGTGCTCAGATCTCACCTTAGATCTTTAGATTTGAAAAGTCTTCAGTAAACCTCCCAGAAGCAGGTTGCGCAGCAGAGCCCGAGCACAACCGGCTTCTTGGCCAGCCGCACTTGAACAAGAGGGAACCTGGGCAGCTCCCGTGGCCGGAGGGGGCCGTGTGCAGGGCCGGCCGCGCCGGAGCTCCAGGTGCCCCGTGCGCTGTCCTTGCGCCCCCATATGCTGCCCTGGCCCCCCGCTGTGTCCTGCAGAACGTGGAGATGCTCAGCAGCCTGGACTCGGCCTCCGTGCGCATCGTGAAGCCCTTCCCGGCGGCGCCGTCCTCGAGCCGCCACCAGCCGCTGCAGCCCGTGGTGGCGGCGGCGGCAGCGCTGGCCCTGCCGCCCAAGCAGGACCACCAGCGGATGGACACGATTCAGGAGGACCCCAGCACCGACTCCCACGTGGACGAGGACGCCTTCGAGAAGGACCCGTTCCCCAACAGCAGCTCGGCTGCCAAATCCTTCGAGGACTTGACGGAGCATCCCGTCATCAGCCGGAGCGAGAAGGCTTCGTCCTTCAAGCTGCAGCGCCAGAGCCGCGTGGACAGCAAGGAGACGGAGTGCTAGGGGCGCAGGGCGCGCTCGCTCGCATCCGAAACCATTTCATTTATATAAATATAAATATATGTATATATATTTTTGTGAGGGAGTGGGAGAAATAAGGAAGTGACCTCCTGCAGATGCTGGTCATGTGTATGACCTTCCTTAAATTACGTTTAGAGCATTCTATCTTTTAAGAACCAAAATCCAAACTAAAGCCAGCTTGTTTTTTGGAAGCTTTTTGGATTATTTTGTCCTCTCTTCTTGACCTTTAACATTTCCTTCAACCTGTGGTACAAAACGGAGTATCCCTATGGATATCAGATGTGTATATCAGCCTTTTTTATAACTTAATGTTTTGTAGTCTGACAGCACTGATAGACAAAATCACGGTCTTTTTAACCAAAACGAAACACTGCAGTACTTGGAGTAGGTCATTTCAAGGTACATGTAAGCAAAGATCTAAATGTTACTGAGATATTGAGAACAAAGTGAGATTAATGAAACAGGTTTAAAAAAATAGCCTATAAGGAACATGTGTAATTGGAATCCAGGGATTTAAGATACGCAGCTTCTAAAAGCAGTCGTTGCAGAGGATGTAAAACCAAACAGTGCAAGCAAATGTTTCCTTGAATATAATTTTTAGGAAGGCAGAACTAATGTTGGGGTGCTCAAAGAGCAGAGCCTCAGTTTGCAGGGGCTCTTTGGTCTTTGGCAGCTCCTACTGCCCCTAAGTTATTGAGGAAAATACTGTGCTCCATTGCAGGGGCGTTGTGATTTGAAAACAGTGATAAAATGAACTCAAAAAGAAGTACAGCTTTGCTAAGCCTTGAGGGCAAGTGCTAAGGAGGATGCTTCTTGAATTCCCGTTTCTGCACATTTAAGACAATATAGTGTTAAAGTCTGTAGCTCTGGCAGTGTCCTCCAGGTGCTTGGTGTGAAGAGGGAGCTCCGGACAGAGCAAGGTGCCTTGGCTGGGAGGGAGGTGACGGGGCTCTCGGCAGAGGAACTGACCCCGCTGAGCGGCTGCAGCTCTACGGCCAGGGACCGCCCTTGGCTCTGGGTCTCTCCTCCCCGCCTGCATTAACAGAACTGACAGGAAGCTTCCACCAGCAGCAGAACCACTTCAGCCCTTCGGAACGGGTCTGCGCTCAGCGCCCAGCACCCCCTGTCCACAGAAAAACATGGTGTGTTTTTAAGGGTGAGAGTAAGTGATCCGGGGCCGTGAGACACCTGGGACAAGAGTCCCCGCGCGGGTGTTTGTTACACTAATACTTGAACGTGTGCCTTATGGTATTCCTGGCTGACTAGCTTTGTATTTTATAGACTGGTTTTGGTTTGTTTGGGTCTTGTGTTATTGGTGGTTTTTTTTTTTTTTTTTTTGATTCAGTGAAAAGTACGTGTGTGAGAGGAGTTAATTTAATTCCCAATACAATAAAAACTTTTTATATATAAAAAAAAAGGGCCTTTTGATTAAATGAGCTCTTTTGGTGCAGCTCTTTTAAGCGATCCAAATACTTCTTGTATTTTCTATCCATGTTTGGATAAGCCCAGGTTGGGCTTATTTGGGAGTGTGAAAACACATTTGGGGCAGAGAGCTATGGAATCACAGAATGGTTAAGGTTAGAAGGGAACTCCAGAGATCAGCTAGTCCAACTCCCTTGCACATGCAGGGATGCCCAGAGCACGAGGCACAGGACTGTGTCCAAGAGGGTTTGGAAGATTGCCAGAGGAGATTCCACAGCCTCTCTGGGCAGCCTGTTCCAGGGCTCTGGCACCCTCACTGTCAAGAAATGGTTCCTGAAGTTCCTGCAGAACTTTTAGTGCTTCAGTTGTGGCCGTTTCCTCTAGTCCTGTTAGTGTCCACCACTGAAAAGAGGCCGCCCCCTCCTCCTCACTGCCTCCCTTGAGGTATTTACAGACACTGATCAGGTCCCCCCTCAGCCTTCTCTTCTCCAGGCTGAACAGGCCCAGCTCCCTCAGCCTTTGCTCATAGGGCAGATGTTCCAGGCCTCTGATCATCCTAGTAGCCCTGCGCTGGACTCTCTCCAGCAGCTCCACATCCCTCTTGTCCTGGGGAGCCCAGAACTGCCCCCAATACTCCAGGTGCGGCCTCACCAGAGCTGAGCAGAGGGGCAGGATCCCCTCCCTCGACCTGCTGGCAACATCCTCCTGATGCAGCCAGGATCCCATTGGCCTTCTTGGCCACGAGGGCACTGCTGCCTCATGGTCAACCTGGTGTCAACCAGGTCCCTCTTGGCAGAGCTGCTCTCGAGCAGGCCAGTCCCCAGCCCATACTGGTGTCTGAGGTTATTCCTACACCTCTTTGCTCTCTATTCTGGGAAGTGCCACTCAGGCACTTGCAGAGTTGTGCTTAAGCACCCAAAGCAGCAGCTCGGTGGACCTGCCTATTTTGCTGCCTATTTTGCTGCTGTCTGCTGTTACAGGAAGGGCCACCCCAGTTTGGTGTTTCTGAACAAAGCGCCCGGCCCTCCGGCTGCAGCTGAATGGGGTGAGTTAGTTACTGCCCAGCTCAGAGCAGTGGTGCAGTGGAGGGTGGGGCATGGGCTAACTTGTCTTATTTCTTTAATGAAGCAAAGGCTGTTGCTCTCTTGGTGCTGTTCAAAGCAGGACCTCTTGATGATCTTGCCTCACTGCATTTTACCCAGTATGGGTTATCCCCGACCTGAGATTTTAAGTGACATCCTAGGAATGTCATTTTAAGGCATTACCCAATAGTAGCCTCCTGCTCGCAGGCTGCCTTGCTGCTTCAGTGCTTGCTGAGCTTCCTCCTTCCCTGTTGCTCTTTGCTAGCAGTTTTATACTCTAACTGCATTCTCTTGGCTGAACTTAGAGCAGGATGTCTGTCCTCTTCTCTGCTGTTACCCTGTGGGTGAATACATGGGTTAGGAAGTGGGGAGAGTTGCAGCCGTGAGGCAGCCCCCCAAACCCCTTTTCTGGACGCACGAGCATCACGAGCTCCTGTGCGCTGGCAATACTGGGGTTTGTGCAGGTACACCTAGAGCTTTGAACGCAGTGACTGCAACCAAGAGGCAGGCACAGAGGCAGAAGCTGGTGTGTTTAATTTCAGGACCCCCTGCTCAAAATTACAGCATAGCACTATGCAAATCCTCACCACAGTTCCAGTAATTGCTTTGAGCGGTGGTCAGCAATAAAATCAAAGAAATTGGCTTGACATTAAGTGGTTGACATGAATTGGACTTGATATTACTACTACTTCCATGTCCATCAGAGACTCTCTCTCCCCGCCACGTCTTCTAAGGAAGGTGGAGTTCAGCGGCAGCCACGTGAAACCGTGACAAGAGAAGTCACTGCAGGGAAGCTCTCTGAAATGCCTGGTCTTGGAAGCAGGAAGGGGTGCAGGGCTCTGCTCAGGCCTGGCTCTGCTCAGGCCCGGCTCTGCTCAGGCCCGGTTCGGCCCTGCCCGCTGCACCTGGCTAGGGCTCTCCCAGCAGGCTGCCCTCGGGGCTGGCGGCGTCCACGTCGCGCCAATAGGGCAGCAGGAAGGGCAGGGCAGACACCTGCTTTTCCAGGCATCCCCAGAGCTGGGCTGTTAGGAAGTTATTTCCTTCTGGTGATAAATGCAGCCCATCGGATAAATAGCAGGAGAAATCCTAGGGGGAAGGTTAGAACATGCATGAATATATTTGCTATTTAAAAACACAAGAGCTTGCCTCATTTTTAGACTTTTCAAAACGATAAATAGACTATTTTTATTTTGCCCTTTTAACTACAATTTTAAAGAATGTTCCAGCGTCAAAAGTAACTGCTACTCATTACAAAACTACCCCATGCTTAAGTGGTATAATAATCACAGTACTGAGTTTAGAGCCAAGATTCACAGTGCCCCAACTGGAGTTAGTTAGTTGTTTAAGGGCAGGGGGTGAAGTCTTTGTCAAATAGAATATTGAGGATGTTCAGTCAAAAGCCTAAGAAAAACATCCTGATGCGACTCTGAAGGAGCCCAACTCCGTGCAGGTGGCGGCACTGGATGCCTCCAAAGGAGCCTTCCAACATAACCTATTCCCCCCTGCAAAGGGCTGCTTACATGGAGCGCAGCCAGGGGCCATTTACTAACTAATTTTTATGGTCAGGCTGTGTTAAGATTTTTTTCCATGTGCCATATGAAGCATTCTGGGTTTTCCCCCCCTTCCCCAAAAGGCCATTTGGGTGTGTTTTGTATGGTTATAAGGGCAGCAGCACTGGTCCCTCCATGCAAAATGAGGCACCTGGCAGTTCCAGAGCATCTCTCAGGACGTCGTACCTGGTTTTTTTGCATCAGTGTCCACAGGTCCACAACCGCGGTGCCGCAGTCCCTGGCCACCTGGACGCAGGCCTTGGCGTATTCCCCAGTGACGGAATTGCGGCGATTCAGTTTGTCACCTACCAGACACCCCCCACACACAAAGAAACATTTTAGGATCAAGGCAGGCTTGATTTCAGTTTTCTGGGGTACACATGATGCTTAGCAACTGGTTAAACCAAGCAGCCCTAGCAATTACATGCCAACATCTCCATTTAAAAGTGGCTGGAGTTGCAGCTCCTTGGAGGTACTGCTCATCAGGTGAGACATTTGGAGGTAGCAGCAAGAAGAACCACCCTGGTTCTTCTTGGATGCCGCCCTGTGCCCCATGCTCTAGGTGCCCCTGCTTGAGCAGCAGGGTTGAGCTAGATGAGCTCTACAGGTCCCTTCTAACCTCAGCCACTCTGTGATTCTGTGAACATGGGGCAATGGAGATTTCTGTGCTGCCTGGCCTCCTGGTAAGCTTTAGGTAATGTCTTTATATACCTACTTTTGCCACACAGAAAAGAATTAAGTAAAACTAAGCGATTTTCACAGCCTTGCCTTCCACTTTCTGAATGACATGCGCCATTTGCCAGCTCCTTGCATTAGTTCCCATTAAAATGCTGGTGAGAGCAGCAGGCGCAATGGGCACAACGCATCACTAGAGCGCCCGGATGCAGCAGCTCAGTTACACGGGGTGTTCAGTAGGTGCTCAGCACCAGGGTAAATCAGCCCTTTCGCACAGAGTGCAGCGCAACACCAGGGCAGAATATTACTGAGCTATGATTTTTGGTTTTTTAATGGAGCCTACAATTCATCAATTCCTACTCCGCTCTTTCCTCAGGACACCAGTACAGCTGATGATTCACACTGATGATTCTCACTTCTTCACACTGCCACTTTTCCCTCCCAGCAGCAGGTTTCTCATCGTAAATGTTCTCTGTAGCCTTGCTGAGCCTTCCTGTCCCATTCCCCACGGTGGGGATGTTTCCAGTTCCACTTACTCCGCAGTAGATTGAGAGGCCCTTAGCTAAGAGCAGGGACAAATAGGAGCTTCTCAGTTTAAGAACACACACTGCTTCCTGGAAGGTCTAAAATGTTCCCATTTTCTGGTAAGAGGATCACGAGAATTTGAAAAAATCACTCAGCATTTCTTTCATTATTATTTATTTATTTTAAATGAGGTATTTCATATTCAGGGCTTCCTTGGCTTGCTTTGAAGCAGCAGAGCCTATTTCCTCACCTTGATTAGATTTTTTTTTCTTCCCTCTGCAAGATCTGTCTCATTTTGGCCAACTGGCTCCCAGCCCATCCCCGACCCTCCTCCTGGCTGAACAAAACAGAACCTGCAACAGCTGCTTCTGCAGCCACTCGCCCTTCCTCACTGCTGCACACACTGAGCTGCCCTGCCAATTTACCCCCAGGCTCTTCTTCAGGACATCTCTTTTCAAACCTTCCTTGCCCATCAGTGCTGCTGACGCTCCCGTTCTGCAGGAATCCGTTTCACCTTCACAAACACAAACTTGCCCAGTTCTCATCTGCACAACCTGCCCACATCCACCTACATCCACACCGGCTACAAAGGCCAGTGGGGCCCAGCTCTCCTCAGTGGCAGCCCTAAGTTGCTCTTGGGGAGTTTCAGAGCAGACCTTAGGACACCTCCCTCCCTACCAGGGAGTGGGGCAGCACTGAAACAACCTCCCAGACAGGAGTAGAGTGGCTGTTCTTTGAGGTTTTCAAGCCACAGCTGCATAAAGCCATGACTGACTGAATTTCACCCAGCTTTGAGTGGTAGGCAACAGTAGAGACTTCCAGATAGCTAAGATGTTGCTCCAGGCAACACCACTCCCTACTGAGACTGTGACTTCCCCCAGCTGGCACACAGGCCTGGCTGAATCTTCAGCCAAGATTTAACCAGTCTCCCTTCACACCTGGATGAATCATCACCTGTGAACACCAGCAGCTTCGAGTTTCACATGCCTCCTCTGCTCTGGCATCTATCTGGCAGAAACAAAAATAAACAGAAAGCTTTTCCTTACTCCTGCTTGGCACCTGAGGATCGGACAGATCTTTCCGAGTTCCAGATTAAGCTGTGAAAGCCACTGAATGGTCAGTGACCAGAATGGAAGGTGCCCACTGCAGGACACCGCTCTCCTTCGTAATAAGCAGAATCCATTTTAATGCCTTTTCAACATCTGGTCATGTACAGAATGCTCCTGCTTTGACTGAATACACAGGACATGCACTAAAATAGAGAAAACCTTGCAAATACTAAAATGACCCCTCTTTATTTACCCAAATCTAACTCAAAAATGCAGTGCAAGAACTGAACAAACTGTTCAAATGCAACAGAGGACACACACTCAGAGGGTGTAAACTGTCACTGCTGGAGTCAGGGAGATTAAAGCAATTTCCACCTGCTCAGCGACACAAAGTAAACACTGTTGTTATGTCTCTATTGCAAAGAATGAGTCTGAACAGTAAGAGTGACTTTAGAATCCACAGACTTGGATATTCCTTCTTTGGATTTTAATTTAAAGCAGGTAGGATATTATTGCTTATGCAAGCAGATGTGAAATAGTCTGTAAATATTAGAAAGTTTTCTAAGACACACAGTGACAAGAACTGTTACACTGGAAGCTGCCAGGACGTGGTGTACTCTGCTCAGGACATCTAGATCCCTTTCCAAGAGCTCCGAGTTGCTTCCAGGACACCACTTTTTGAGAAACACTCTCTGGTCTTGGTAGACAGCCGCTTCTATCAATGGGATTTATGCAGCAGCAGAGCAACCAGCACAGCACTTCTAAAGGGATCTTATTAACTAATTGTGGGTTGCTCAGCATCTTTCAGATGGCAGCTAGCAGCCATTTCCCATCAACGTGGAGACCACAAATGCAGCCCGGCACAAACATCGCGCTAGTAACTGTCAGTCTGGGAGCACAAACTTACACTCTCTGGGGAAAAAAAAGGAAATTTTGATACTGTTATCATTCTTTTACCTTTGGCAAGACACTCCTTCTCCCAAGCCGACTCCTGAAGAGGAGGTGGTGTTATCAAAATAATCCTGTCTTCGGTGATGTCTACTGATTTCAGGTACTGCACCATGCTCTTTAAGTTTGCAGCATACTCCTCCAAAGGAACGTGTTGCTTGGGATTCAGATCTGTTAGGGAGTAGGGCAGATGTATTATTCCCATGATATTATTATTCCCATGCTGCTCACAGAGTTATTACACAACAACTGAGATGATTTTTACACAGGACACAAATGAGGGGCACTCTTCTTACTCCTTATTCACAGCAGTAAACTGCTCACCTCAACCATTAATTCAGGAGGTGTCACTGCAAAGGCAGCACCTCAACAACCAAAGCACAAAAGCAAGGCTTAAAATAGCTCATGCAGCTAATACAAACGAGGAAGACACCTTTTTTTTTTAGATTTTTTTTTTTAAAAAAAGCTTTTCCTCAGAACGCCACATCTTGGCATTAAATTACATAATAATTACAAACTCCACCTGAAACAAAAATGAGAATTTTTAACTCTCTTGAACAGAGAGCAAATGTTGAAAATTCAGGCAGACTCTACAAAGAGTCAGTCCTCTGGGCACAGATCTCATCATTTTGATTAAAGTGGCTCTGTTTGGCAGCTGTGGGTCTTTACGAGAATCCAAATGCTCCATTCCCTCATTTCTTGATTCATCCACCAGGCTACTTCAAAGGCAGAAAGAGCAGCCAGATTCCCAACTCTGCTTTTAAGTGTGGGATACCTGACTGATTCTTTGGCTCCCTGACACTTCTATTTACCATTCAAAGTTGCTCAGAGAGAGAGAAGGTGGCAGGGCATGATTCTAAAAACAAAAACAAAATAATTGAAAAGAATTAACAGCAAAAAATAAAAAAAAAAAAAAAAAGAAAGAAAGAAAGAAAAGAGCCAAGAACCTGTCCAAGCAACATTCTATCTTTTCTGACAAAATATGTAACTTTCTTAGGAAGACAGATGATGGGGAAAGAAGTAAAGTGTACCTTTCAAAGCACTGTCATTAGCACCGAAGAAAATAGTAACGGCCACAGTGCTCTCGGCACCGGCACTTTTACTGATCAGTCTCGGCAGGATCAGTTTAGCCCATCTCGTGTTGTACCCTGAGAAGCCACGATTTACAACATCACATTTTCTGAAACACACATCAGAAAGAAAATCTCTCCCCGTGAGAACAGAGTTTTAGACACTGGAATCATTCAGTTAGGACCCCTGCCTCTGTCCCTCTCAGAATCACCGGGATTTCATGCGTGAATCCTTTGGGACCATAATTTTATGTTTTGAGAGTGTACAGAAGTGCATGTACAGCATTAATGTGTCGAAGCATGAAACCAGAACCATCATTTGATAATCAAGGAACTTCTCTTTCCACTCCAGCTTTGCAGTACCCTCCAGCAAATATTTTCACCAGCGCCAGGGGGAAACCACTTAGGCAGCCCATGATAATAAACAAGCAAATACTTCAGTAATGTTAACAAGTAATTCAACAGAACTTATTCGTGCCGGTTTCCTTCAGCTTCCAGATTGCCGCACGGGCTTCTTCCACGCTACAAGTTCACTTCTTACAGGCTAGAAGTTCTCTTCTTGCCCTTTCCTGAGGTCTTACCTGACGAGCCTGTTGGCGAGCGTGGCTCCCCAGCCCTGGTCCTGGAAGCAGTGCTGCGTGCAAGGAACACGGTGAGCCCCGAGCCGCGGCCGGCACTCGCTCCCGGTGCCCGCCCGACTCCCTTCACCTTCTCCTGCCCCACACCTTCCCCGCTCACGGGCAACCCGCATGCATGAGGCCCCTCGTGCTTCCCCAGGGTGTTTCTTAACCTGCCGGCAGGCCACACTTCTTTTTTTTTTGTCCTTTTCCTATTTTTTTCTACCACCTTTTTGCTGCAACTTCACTCTGGAAAGCCACTCTCAATAATCCTCCCTCACTCAACAGGCTATTTTAGAGTGCAGCTTGGTAATTTAGCCGGTTTAACCTGCATATTCCCACTGCTATCCCATCCTATTGGATACGATGGGTCGCCGGCCTTTGGAAGTGCACACTGAGGTGGCTCGGACAACTAATCTTCCTTTAAAGTAATCTTGTTTTTATTTAAAGTTAAATCATTTTCCCTGAGAGCAGCTCTCTGATCCTGCTCACTGTGTGGATGTAGCAGTGCAAGAGAAAGCAAACAGGGACCCAAAAGGTCCACCAGAGGCTGGTGCCATCATGGAAGGAAACGTCCTTCACACGCAGAGCAGCCCCGCGCTCGGCAGCGGGGGCTCGGCCTAACGGCAAGCCCTGAGCGCGCGTTAACCCAGCGCCCACACAAAGCGAGGCCGAAGTCCGCGCCGACCGGCCAAGGGTGGATGAAACCTCCCCCGGGGCAGGCAAACGGCAGCGAACGGCAATTTCTAGGGGGGCCTGGGGCTCTGTATGAACTTTATAAACGCCTCGTTCTCCCGGGAAGCGGCGCCTGCTGCGCGCTAACGGCCGCGCCTGCTAATGGCCGCGTCCGTTAACGGCCGCCGCGCGCGCTAACGGCCGCGCAGCCGCTACCTCAGTGATGGAGTCCCCGAAGAGGACGACGCGGGGCCAGCGCAGCAGCCGCCCGCGGGTTCCCGCCTCCGCCAGCGCCATGGCCGCCGCCGCCTGACACCCGCCCGCTCCGCTCCGCCCTGCTCCGCCCGCGCCGCCTTCTTCCCGCCGGCCCTGCCCGCAATGGCGCCCCCGGCTGGGGGAAGCGGGTGCCGGGCCGGCGTGACCCCCGCCTCGGCCCGGAGCCGTCGAAAAGCGCCGTTATTGACGTTAGCCACGCTGTCGGGTTGCTCTCTGCACCGCTCTGCAGCGAACGCAAACGATCGGAATTGCAGGCTACGTAAAAAAGAGCTAGTCTAGGTAACCAACGCACAGTGAATGGAAAACGGGTTTTTTCCCTCACAAATCAGATTGTGTGAAAAGACTTCTTCCCTCACACATAAACGTCATTTTTTCCCTTCCACAGACTTCCTAAAGACCTCTTTAAAAAACAGTACATTCTTACTTCATGAGCCAGTGACACACATCCCGAGAACAGATGTACACATGTATTGCACTGATACTTTATTATAAAGACCCAGGACAATTTAAACTGCTGAGAAAAGGAGGGGAAAAAAAAAAAAAAAAAGCCTGCTGTGTAAATGAAGCAATTGCACCTTTCTGCTCTTTTATGGAAAACCCACTTCAGGCGAGCATTTTTTGAGTGGTTTACCCTTCAACAATTAACTCAGATATCATATTGAAAATCCTGAACTCTCTCTGAAATTCAATATATAGTGAATTCTTGAATATAGCTGCTTGAAATACTTTTCTAAATACTGCAGTTTCTGATACCCCATCTCACTCTGTTCTGAACCACCATTTCACTAGAGCTGGGGCATGCTATGGTCAAAGAATTACTGAAAGGGACCATTTGCACCTAAAGCTGTTGTGACCCTGACTCTTGACTTCTCCCAAAGCTAGTTTGTTCATCTAGAGCAGTCAATGACAACAACCCCATATGTGGTTTTACAGCTCCACTTAAACTTAGTCTACCAACATGGATTACATTTTAAATGTGTTCAAGCTCCTTTGATTTCAAGCATATAGAAACCTGCAAGTCAAAGGCTTCCCAACAAGAATAAAAGTATATACAAACTTGACAATAAAAATATATACAAACTTTAAGCATTAGCATCCTTAAATCGCTGATATGCAGTTTATCCTGTAACTGTTCATTAAACTTAAAAAAAAAATATGCAGAATTGCCTGCATTTAATTTCACAGAATCACAGAACAGTTGAGGTTGGAAGGGACCTCTAGAGATCATCTAGTCCAACTCCCCTGCTCCAGCAGGGACACCCAGCGCATGGGGCACAGGGCGGCATCCAGGTGGGTTTGGAAGACCTCCAGAGAAGGAGACTCCACAACCTCCCTGGGCAGCCTGTTCCAAGGCTCTGTCACCCTCACGGTCAAGAAGTTCTTCCTCACATGGAGATGGATGCCTTGCACCACCAAGAAGAGTTTGGCCCCTTCCTCCCTACATTCTCCCTTCAGGTGTTTATACATATTGATCAGATCTCCTCTGAACCTTCTCTTCTCCAGAGAAAATAGGCCCAACTCACTCAATCTCTCCTCATACAAGAGACATTCCCGGCCCTTAACCATCTTTGTCGCTCTCCGCTGGACCCTCTCTAGAAGCTCCACATCCCTCTTGTCCTGGGGAGCCCAGAACTGCCCCCATACTCCAGGTACGGCCTCACCAGAGCTGAGGACAGGGGCAGAATCACCTCCCTTGACCTGCTGGCAACACTCCTTCTGATGCAACCAGGATCCCATTGGCCTTCTTGGCCATGAGGGCACTGCTGCCTCATGGATAACTTAGTGACAACCAGGACTCCCAGGTCCCTCTCTGTGGAGCTGCTCTCCAGCAGGTCGACCCCTAATCTGTACTGGTGCCTGGGGTTATTCCTCCCCAGGTGCAGGACCCTGCACTTGTCCTTATTGAACCTCATGAGGTTCCTCTCTGCCCAACTCWCCAGCCTGTCCAGGTCCCTCTGGATGGCAGCACAGCCCTCCGGAGTGTCGGCCACTCCACCCAGCTTGGTATCATCTGCAAACTTGCTCAGGGTGCCCTGGGTGCCCTCGTCCAGGTCATTGATGAACAGGTTGAACAGCACTTGGGGACACCACTGTCCACAGGGCTCCAGCTGGACTTGGCCCCATTTATCACCACCCTCTGAGCTCTGCCATCCACCCAGTTCTCTATCCACCTCACCCTATTTCACAATTCTCTTTTAGATATCATGTCAATCCAGAGCAGGCTAAGATTTTTTTTTTCTTATTTGCTGTATGTGCACATTAATACAATTAAGAGTTTGCATATGTTTTTATGATGCAAATGTACAAATATAGTTGCTATGAGATTGCTCATTCCTTATTTAAAGCAACTCAGCAGTTTTACAATTCGAAAGTTGGTACATTTGAATTACTGAAGAAAAGTTTTATTTTACTAAAAAATAGTCCAAGTAAATTGAACATTAAAAAGATTTTTTTGGGATGTATCCTAGATAGCTACAGAAGTCACTATATTGGGTTGAGGGCATCATAGAGCCTCTGAGCAGCCAATTCCACCATTTCCCGAAGGGATTCGTCATCTTCACTTCCCGGCTCACATTCAACTGTCTGGAGGGAGAAAAAAAGGTATGTTAGAATAACTAGCATATTCCTTTAGAAAACAAAACAGACATACTGTGAGTAGCATTAAGCATTTCTATAGTTGCCAGACAAATTTAAAGGTAAGTTAGCATAGCTGCACCATAGGTTTTTAGACAGTCCACCAATGTGTAAAAGAGTTAAGTAAAGATTTACATAAGTGTTGCTGTGAAATGAGAAAATTAATATCAAATTTTAGTGTTTTTGGAACAAGCAATTAAACATAAGTAAAATACACTACAATTGATTCAAAGCAAAAAGGAACAAATAAAAACACGCAGTTCAATCCCTGGAGATTTCATTTTACCTGTGAAGTTGTTTGCATTGTCTTAGGCTAATATTTATAATGTGGATTCATCACAGAGCCCAGGCATCCACACTCAGGCCCTCTCCACAGTGATGGTCTCACACCTATAAATTCACATTCCCAAGCCTGCCATGCTAACACAGAACGTAAAATAAGCATTACTAGTTCTCCCTGTTATGGCTGAACTGACTTTAGGGTTTCTGCAAACAGGCTTAACCTGCTTTCTCTCCAAGTATAAGCCATTTCCTTAGTATATAGGTACACGATATTCTAGGCAGCCCTGCATATTAGAGACATATTTCTGCTAGAGACACGTTTCTGCTCTAAATAACTTAGGTAAGGTGCTTTGCTGTACATACCCGAGTGTCCAGGGAGATGCTTGCAGTTTTTCCATCCACTGTGACACACAGGACAGAGCCATCTTTTGAACTTACGCAGTCTTCCCCAAACATGTCCCTAGAACAGAGACCTCTAAGTATAAAGCATGGCCAAACAGCACTCTTCTGTTTTCATTTCATGTTAATCTTGGGCTTTCTACGGCATTTTCTCAGTACTATATCTCCTTTCACATGCTATTATTCAACCCACTCAAATTTAACTAACAATATCCATCTATTTTTTAATGAAAGTGGATGCCACATAAGAATTATACTGAAAAAAAAATCTTATTAAGGGGGTGCCTTTGACTTCAAAAGACATGTTTTTTTTCCCTAATAGAACATACACCAGAACAAGTTTTAAAACAGACATATTTCAAATTATAGTATTTTCCTAAGCAATCACAGCACAGTTTTGGGAGACAAACAGTTTATAGCTCCGCTTCTGGGAGGAGCAACTGGCCTCAGATTGAAAATTTTAATGATAATGGGAATTATTTAACTTAGACCTTAATTCCTGGTCTTCACAAAATTTAGACTGGTGTAGATTTGCATAAAAATATTTTCAAAACTACATCTTTAAACTGCACTCTGCTAAAATTACCATACTTTCTTGAGCAACATTTTTAATTAGAGAAATAGGTCAACTTACTGAAGCATGATCTCCATCCTCTTCCTATACACCTCCGCATCTACCTTTTTGGCAATCTTTTGTACAGCAGCTGAAAGAGAAATTATTTTCAGACTTTTGCTGGGGGAAGATTAGTTAACTGACACCATCTGGTTCCTAAATGATTGCTATGAAGAACAATCTAAGAGGTAGGTATAAAGTCTTTATTTATAAAGGAGAAAGTAACAAATGAACAGAAAAAGTAAGTCTAATTTTCCCATATTTCTCTGTTTTCATCATTTGTTTATATTCCCTCCACTTTCTCTTGTTTATAGGATAATACTGCACCATGGAGCCCATGAGCATAATGTAAAACTTCTAATTTAATATGATCACGACTCGTATTGCAATTTTTTTCTATAAAAATGAAGGGTATGATTACATAACACTCTAGGAACAGAATTTGGGGTTTGACTTCAGTGGAACACATCCATTGAAGATAAATAATGCACTAAGGTGTATACTCAACTGCCACTAATTTCACTATCTATGCAAGGGTAAATAAAGGCAGAATTTAACAGGCTCTTTGGTAAGTAAAATAAGTCTGTACATTCCTAGTACAGATGCAAGTAGTGCTAAAATAGTGATTTAAAGCCCCACAAACTATTTTTTGGGGATAAATAGGACTATCATTAAATTATCTGTACTTCTGTGCTGCCAAGCTGCCAACATCCATCTTCACTGTCACAGAAGAGATGCCAACCCCATGTTCAATGCTTGTGCTGGATTTTAAGCATAGTAAAATACATACTCAAAACCAAAACAGCAGAACAAATAATAACAGAAATTATCATCACTAATTACCTCAATAACATTGCTATGATACTTGGGACAGCAGGGCCCAATGCAGGATCTGATACTGCAAGTAGCACCCGATGGCCCTGCCTGTTCACAGGCTCTGCCTGAGTGTAACTGGGAATTAGTCAGACTTTTTCCAGCTTTACCTACTGCTTTCTGTCCTGCTGCCACGGGAATGCCCCTCATCAACAGTAACCATAACTTCCAGAAGAGCCATTACACTGTTTAGATGAGCATGAATTCATTGCCTAAGTCAATATCACTCCCTTTAGACAACTGTATAAAACTATTTTGCATATTTTATAATAAGACTGCATATTCTACAGTCTGCCCTAAGTTCTTTATTAAAAATAGGAAATTTCAGTTAAATAAGCATACCACTTATTACCTTTTTGTATTTTAGGATTTGATTGAACTTCCAGTATCACAGTTGTCACGGTGTCTGCAAACATGTCATTAGCAGGATTTGCTACCCACTGCAAGATAAAACAAAAGGTAATTTGGGCCCATAATTTGGGCTAAATGGATAGCGCCAACTAAAAACAGCATAGCAAAAATGGAATTCTATTCATTTTTTTCCCTCTGAATTCTAACTTCAAATGACTATCAAGCATCTTATACTAAATAATTTTTAAATTATTTATAACAGTGTATATTCCTGTAATTTCTTTCTTTTTAAAAAAATAGGTTGTTACATGTTTCTGAACACTTTTAAGAAATAATTACTTACTACAACTATTTAGATGTCAGGGGGGAGGTAGGACAGGAGGAGGGAAAAAGAAATTTTTGATGTAATTTCCCAAAACTATTTGCCCAGCTTTCAATCTATCAGCTAGCTGACTTGCTGCAAAAAGGAACTGGCAGAGGGTATCCTCAAACGTCAGCATCAAGGCGCTCAAAACACAACTGAGACTATAATGAGGAACTCACACATCTGTGACACAACGTGCATCAATACAAGATGTCAGCTCAAGACCAAATTCGTTCTAGTTTCCATTCTACTCATTGCCCAACATTAAGTATTTAATAATTCCATGTAACTTGCCATGAAACTCTAAAATGTGGTTGTGCAGAAACTGAAGACCTGCCCACACACACCAGAAACACCTACCTCGAGCACAACCATGCCTGGTTCCTGGATCACAGTTATATTTTTGAAAACCTTCAAGGCTGGTTTTTGTTGGATTTCTATTTCTTCTACGTCAGCTAAGAGGCAACAAGAAAGAGTTAGCAAGAGTAAAATTGCATTGAGAGCAAGAGTACATCTGTCTGCATGAGCAAACAGCTCATTTTAAGGAAGCAAGGGGTTGTTGTTATCACGATTAAACACAGCAGCTCCCAATCCACTTCTAAGACTGAACTGCACACTCTCTTCCCTTACCTGATATTACTATTCTATTTATTTTAATATGCAGTGCAAGCCATCTTTTGGGTTCTTAGTTTAATGGCTTAGGGGGCTCAGGTAAGTACAGCAGGGTAAGGGAGAAGAGACAGGAAATTTTGTTCCATTTGCAGAATTGAGCAGCTCCTCCACCACCCTCAGAGGAAAACCTGTCATGTACTTCACGTGAGGAGAGAATGTAAAACAAAAACACTCTGGCCAAGAGACCTGGGCACTGGCTTAATATTGTTCTATTCACCAGTGATATGAATGACATTCTGACAGTAATGAAGAAAAACCAAATCCTCCTCCCTCCCCCTCAAAAAAAAAAATAATGAAGACCAGATTCTTGCTACCTGGGTAGCCACAGAGGAGGCTGTTTGGAGCTGGAGATAAAAGACAAATTTATAAATTCTGCATCAGAGTGGCTACAGCCCTTACTTTTGCAGCTGGGACTTCCATATGCTCCCGATTTTATACTGCAACTACAATGGAATCTCACCAAAAAGGATGAGTCACACTCATGAACTTGAGCTGGCAGAAGCTGCATAATCTAATAAAAGTTGCAAAATACGAAACAAATTATGGTACTTTGGTTACTGGCAAAGTAAAGATCTTTCCACTCTGAAAGTCCCCTGAAGACTACGCGTTGTTTTAAAAGTTAACTGCTATAAATTATGAACATTTCTTCCCAAATACCCACCAGTAAGTCTCTGTAGCTGATAACAAAGCAGATTGAAAGGGCCAGTATACGGAATGGCTTGTGTCTGCGTTACAGTGCTCATCGCCAGGTCTGTGTAATCTGAAAAGAATTTTTTAAAAGCAGTAGTTATTATTCCTTTAATTGTAGTCCCTAAAAAAATAAGCCACTACAGAGGAAAAATGATACTAACACATTTAAGACAGCAGGGTGAAAAAGGGCAGTTTTTAAGGGTTTGGGAAGGTCTACTGTCTTTTGCAAGACAAGTGATGCATTTGTGGTAAAGACACTGCCACAAGAGCTCCTAGGTCACTGTAAGCATTAGAGACAAGCAGTGAAGCACACCACAGAATTCCTTTACCCCAAACTCCTTTCACTCCACCACCCTGTTTCATTGTTCAGTTTTCTGCAGCCTGAGAATAAATCATTTTACATAGTAATAAACAGCATAACAGCAATATATATTTTCATTGTACTGCATCTTCTTACTTCTAGTGGCTTTTTTTTTGTACATATTCATGCACAGGAAGAATTTAAGTAGCACACAGAATTTTGCCTTTTTTCTTTTAGAGGAAAGCAGAAAACATTTTAAACTTCAGCTAACAATGAACTGGATGTCTTGTCTCTCATCAAGAGCTGACAGCTTTAGGCAAAACTGTACCAAAATAAAACTAAGAGGTTCACTAACTGCTTGTCAAATAAAAATATAAAAAAAAAAATCTAGAATTGTTTATTGAAAAAAAAGTTAAAAAAAAAACCAATAAATTTCTATTACCTACTGAGCATATTGCTATCTTTACTTACTGGAAAGGTCACAAGGAGAAAGTATATGATAGTTAAAATTTCTTTTAACCAGGATTCCAGAAATTCTCTGTCCTTGCTCTGGCTTCTTATCTGCCAAAGACCCCATCACCTGAAAATAAAAGCATATATAGTACAACAGGTTTTCACACCTTGAAGTTCAGCATGGAGATGAAATAGAGGCTCTGCTGAAAACACAAATGCAATAAACAGGTTACTCTGAAAATAAAGAAAACAGAGTAATCCTGCACAGAAAGAATTCTGAGATGCAGCACAAAAAGATCAGAAGAATTATCACGCAAAAAGCCAATGAAGTTTTTGCACCAAACGTTGCCACAGAAAGCACAGGTGCAGACTACATTTTACACCTGCTTTGGGAAGAAATTCCACTGTAATCCCGCTTTTTTGTACTTCTAGGAAAGATCTGTATTTTTTTTTTCTCCCTGGGGTAATGACACACAGGAGCAGGTTGCCCAAAGAGGTTGTGGAATCTTCTTCCTTGAAGACATTCAAAACTGGAATGAGCAAGATCCCAAGCAACCTGCTCTAGTCAGCCCTGCCCTCAGTTAGACTAGGTACCATCCCGATTACTCTGTGATCCCATATTTCGATAGGATTATACAGATTTCTCTCTGGAATTTAAAGGAAGAGTAAACCCACAATTAGAGCATGCATATAAATACATTAAGGTAGTGCTGCTTCAGCAACCTCTGCAGAGACACAACAGCTGTAAGTTCTCACTGAGATACAATAAATAAATAGGCTCAAATCAAGATCCATAATACACAGCTCACATGCAGAACACACACAAATCCATTCTGAAAATAGATAAAAAGAGACTTGGAAGAAAATATACTCTTTATCACAGAGAAAAACACTGTGGTACAGACAGCAGTGTTCATTTTTTACCTTAGCAAGTTTTTCTCCTCTGAAGTTCAACGTCACAGCTTCAGTATTCCTAGGATTGTGCACTTCTATATGAACTTCATCGTTATCCTCATATTCTCGTATCAATGCTGCTTTCAACCTGGCCATTTCATTCTGCTCTCCATGAACTAAAATCTACAGGAAAGATGGTTTCCCTCTTAACGTGAAGTACTCTTTTTGAAAGCTGAGTTGTCAACAAACCCCGCACGTCTACAAAGATCTATTTCATGAGGTCACAGCATATGAGCTTAGCTCAGCTCTACTTCATACAGTTCTGTGCCTTTCAATTCTGTGCAATATTCAAACATCTAGATTCCATGACACTGAGTTTTAGTAGAAAAATACATGTAAATAAACAGATGTCATACAGATATCAAGTCAACTCCATTCCATGTAACATAAGAATATAAATTCAAATTAACCCCAAAAGATTACAATTAGCTTTAAGTTTTTGTCTGCATGTTGATCTATCTATTTGCATGTATATATAGTGAGAGATAGATAAAAACTCTAAAGACATAACTCAGAAAGTACATTCATTAAGTTCATTAGTTGCTTTATCAAGTTAAAAGCCCTTTTCCTCTGCTACAATTTGCTTGCACACCAATTCTCCTCCTTCTGGAGGAGAAGTTGCAATTCCTAGTCCTCATTTTCCAATTGTGCTCCTTTACTGCTCCCAGAGAGCCTCTGCTCTGCTCACCCCAGACCTCCCATGTGCAGACAGCAGCGACAGCAAACTCATCTTCCCTGTGCTGAGGCAACAGCGTGAGGAGTCACAAGCTCCACCTTTGGTTTTTCAAAGCACAGGGCAACTGCCTGCTGCTAGACACCAATTCCTGCCACCGACAGCACGAGGCTGTGACCTGGTTTCAGGAATCCCACCCTTGAGGAACAAGTAGGCCATGTACTAACCACGTGGGGAGGTTTCAGGGCCCGGATAAACTCACTAGTTTGTTGATAATCTGTGTGAGCAGAGAAAGAAATGTAATCTACAGACATCTTCAGGGGCAGTTTTTGCCCTGACATAGTCGTGATTTCTTCAGGTTCAGACATGATGTGCTAGAAGAAAAAGCACTTTAAGTAAGATTTTGACAGCCTCCTACAGACATAACACAGTTAACACTTTAGAGAAAAAAGAAATACTACTAAGAGCTAAGTAATGAAAAAAATCCAGACCCACATCCCTCAACACCTACCCACTCATGAATGAACACAAACACACACCACACACCATTCCACCTTCCACATCCCCAGCAGATTTGGCTTTTCATTCCTTTTCCATATACACCTCTCTATAAGATGCCTTGAAATTGCAATGAGCGAGTGATTTGTGTCCCTAAAGGTGGTCCTTAGCTGTGGAAACACGTAAAGAAGGTTCTTGTTCTCTACAGACTGCCAGGGGCCCAATGTGAGCACAGCAGCAGGACCTCTGTCATGACTGCAGTGTTAGATTTAATAATGATGCCTTCAGAATTAGGGTCAGGATTGCCCACTCAAAGAGTCAGGTAATGTCAGGAGTGTAAAGATGAATCAGTCCCTCCTTCTTGAGACAAGATAACTGCTCCTAGAGAAGATCATTCTACACGCCAGTGCTGGAAATAGCCATATGCAAAGGGTGGGGTTTTTTGTGCGCTTTATCTAGCAGCACACATAGGACTTTGCACCAAGGAACACGGTGGTGCATGCAGATCTCACCTTAGCAAGGGTTCCCTCAACACAGTACCCTGCAATGATGACTCCATTTCTCTTGTCCGTGCACCAGCTCTCAAACAACTCCCTGGACAGGCCACTCTGCATCATACCTGGCGAAGCCATCACAACGCTTGGCCCAATATCGTCAAAGTGGTCCATGCTCTAAGGGGACAAACAGCAGGGACATCACCTGCTACAGCACAATTAAATGAAGGACAATATAGCTGAACGGAATATATACATAGCCCTATGCTCAGTGCTCATAAAAATGGCCCTTTCTAGGAAAGCTCCTACTTATTTATGGATTTATAGTAGTAAAAATGAGGACAAGCTCTCCTCAACCACCCCTCTAAATATTGGTATAACAGATAGATTGATTAATACCTGAACCTTATACCTTTATACTTGAACTATTAGGAATAGAAAATCAAAATATTCAAGCAAATAGCAGTTATTCCATCCTTCTTCCTCTGTTGTAAAGCAGCCTCTCTCAAGCTCACCTTCAGATTGCTAATGTGCTTGAAAACAAATGGATTGTTGATGTTTATTTGCTTGCGAATTTTGTCATTCATGGCATTGACGTAGGTCTGATAAACTGCCATGCATTTCTTTGCCAAAGAGGATGCATAGTATATAGGAATATCATGGAGTTCAGGATGGTTCTGCCAGTATTCATCTAAAAGAAAAACAAACCAAAAAGAAAAGATATAATAAAGACAGCATTATCTCCAAAATGTCATTTTTTGTCATTCTTATTACAAAAAAATCAAAACCACAGACTTTTTATCTGCCCAAGCAAAGAAGACAGGACAAATATCAAGTGAAAAGGCACACAGCTCTCATTAATAGAAAAAAAAACAAGATGAACCTCAAGTGTTTTTGGCAGACGAGAGCATACAATCACCACTTTCAACTGTGAGGTATAAGGATACATAATACTACTACCACAGCGATTATTAAGCACAAAGAAGAGGTTTGAATGCAGCAAGACAAACGTAACTTACTCCTCATCCCACAAGGACACAGCTGTGCCTGCATAAAGCACATTTATGTCATGTATTTGGGGAACAGCCTTCAAAGGAAGGCGTTACGCTCTGATGTCTGTATTTGTACATTTATGTGAAACAGCTTATACCTGCAGACCAAGCTTTTCAGAATATTATCAGAGAAGCTCAGAGTATCCTAATAAGCTCAAATACAAAATGGGAAACCCCAATAAAGATAAGTCGTAGCAGGACAATGTAACTTTAAAAGGCTGCATCTGCTATAATAATTTTCTGTATCGTAATACAGTAATTTGTTTTGTTGGATGCTTATGGAAGGAAGAAAAACAAGCACAGATGCCTGCAGGGTTTAACTGCGTTGGCATATGATGCAATTGCATTTTCTACCTAATTAAGCATCCAATTAAATGTCTTGCTTTAGCAGCTGTATTTTCAACAACTATTTTCAACAGTTAAATATCTGCACATCAGGGAAAGGGCATTGGTGCACTACAAACTAATGGCTACGTGAAATTTAAAACATTCTTTTTTAACATTCTCTGTAAAAACAAACGGGATCAATGCCAATAAAATGTAAATAATCCCACTACACAATACCAAATAATACCCCTTATTTAGAGCCAAATGCCTTATTAACAGTTGAATTGATCAATAACATTTTGAAAACAAAAACCATTTTTTAAATGTTGATCTAATAGAAATGGAAAATGCAAAGATTTTTCAGTATTTTAGGTAACATTTCAGATTCAACACTCCCCAAAATAAGTATTTTGGGATAGTTACTTTGTGATCCCACTAATATTTCTGTGAGAGAGAAGATGAATCTAAAACAGAAAACAGTATAAATAAGATTGCTAAAAGGAAATACAAAAGCCAGGAAATAATTTATTTAAAAAAGTGTTTCCTCTGAAGTACCTTGTAATAATTATTTACACTTTTTATGGGAAGGTGGCTTGTTACAATCATCATAATTTTTCCACGTTTTCCCCCTTCTTAACAATGCCTAATTTGCCTAAAAGCCTAAAGCCAAAGCCTAAAAGCTTTCCCTTTTATTATTATTATTACTCCAGAAATACCAGAAATGTTTGTTATGGTCTTCTTAATTTTTCCTTAAAAGATTTCTTCATGGAGGTTCGTGAATTAAATGGAAAAAGCTACCGAAACTTTTGAACAAAGCATCTTTAACAAACGTTTCAGAAGAACATTCGTATTTTAGTAACTTACTTTTCGGTCTGTAGTAACACTCCCTACTTGCTGAAATTCTCATTCAACAAGATTCAGAAGCCAAGCATGTATTACCCCGCAAAGCTGCACCTCCCAGAGCAGAAGTGACTCTCTTATATGTGCATGGGGAAATGACTGAGCGTTCTGGTTCGTTTTTAACATCCACACAAACACTATTACATATTGTCAGGCACTTATCATGCTGGGAAAACGGCGAAGAATTGTTTAAAAATTATTCCACCTTAGGACTGCTCACGAAAACATTCCCATGTAACTTTACGCACCTTTCATGAAGGGGAACTGGAAAGACACATACCTAAAATTAAGAGCAGTTCTTGAGCTCGGCCTAAGGCAAACACAGGAATAAGCCCTCTGCCTCCTCTGTTCACAATGTCATGCACGGTGTTACAGAACCTCGCCTCTCGCTCTTCCCTTTTCTCATGAATGTGAGTGCCATAGGTGGATTCCTATGTACAGAGATAACCAGTATCAAAAGCAGCGACACGGAGTCTTTGCCAAGTTTGATGAGAAAATGCAGACCAACATACTGTTAATACCATGAAGAAACATGACTTCTGCTTTAAGGGGATCTGCTCATACACCATTACACAGCACACATGGAGTTTTCAGGGTTACAAACGTGGGGCAGGAGAGGGGAGGAACAACCCTCTGAATCTTGTAACCTGTATCAGATGTAGCAACAGCATTTCCCTGCCCATAAACTACTCCCAACAATTTGGGAAGACAGACCCTGTCAGCAAAACGGTACAATTACTATTATTATTTTCAAAGGGAGCTTCAGTTTTAACACGCACATTTTCCTAACTGGAAATGCTGCTCTGCTGAATGGGTTACCAACACACTCGTGGTATGTGTAGCACAGCTCAGTGTGAAATGGAAGTGGTAACCTTTCAGTGAAGTGATCTTTCACTACAGAAAGCATTTCTTACTGCCTTTTAAGTCTATTTAAAGTAATATCCCTATGGATACCTAATTACTGTTTTAAAGAAACACTCGTAAAACTTACGATTATAAGAATATCAGGTTTAATATTGGGAATCTCAGCTGCCATCAGATGTCGGTCTTCCTGTCTTGAGAAATCACCTGTGTATAAAAGCTATGACAGAAAGAGAGAGAAAGCCAAGCAGTTACTCTGATTACAGGCAATGAAGTCAGCAGTCTTTAAAAAGGTGCTGTATAGGAATTCTATTTTTCTTAGCAAAGACAACTTTACAGAATTTACAATACAGAGATCAACTAAAGACTCCTCTGATGTGCACAGCTTACAACACTAGATTCTCAATATCACTATGCTTATGGTTAAATCACCTGGAGTGAAGGAATTTCAAGCACTACCTTCATCACAACAAAACCAGATAAACAGTTACTAGGATGTTGGTTTGCAATACTCCCCATAGCATATAAAGGTGGAATTTTCACTATTCTGGAGGTGAACACTGCCAAAAATCAACATTAACAGAAAATGGAACAGATACTACATAGAAATAAAAACTAGGTAAGAGTCTGCATGTCCAAATGGAAACATTATGAGTAGTCCAATAAAATGAACTACCACTTGGGCATTTAAGTATCCAACCAGGCTGACATGATAAAACAAAATTAGAAAAGCAAACACTTGTTTATGGATTTTGCTAAAATGTAGCCTAAGTAACAACTATCAGCCACCTCCGAGCAGGCGAGCAAGGAGGACAAACATTAACCAATTTCAAATGAGCCACAGCTCACTTCCATAAAACTCAAATACACAGTCTGGTTCAATACACAAACATTACTTACCCATTCTAATCAATCTTAAAAAAGGCCTCCCTTCTGTGTGCCCAAGCCTGTTTGATATACCTGCCTCTTAGAGCTAGTGATTGGAAGTAAGTAATTAGTGACTGTATTAGAATTCAGGTCTGTAGAAAAGGAAAAACCACCAAGAAGTACCAAAAAGGATGTACCTTCACACCAGCTATTTCAATCATGAACATGGCAGCTCCCAGGACATGGCCTGCATGGTAACACCAGAATTTGATTCCTGCAACCTCTTTCACTTCATGGAAGTTGATGGTTTCGATCTTGTCCATGCTCTCTTCCAGGTCTGTTTCTGTGTACAGCATGTCATCCGCTGATATGTTGCTAGATATAAATGAAATGCCTAAATATCTGCTAACTTTACCAGCTTAGATTCGATAACAACTGAGGGGGAAAATAAAGTCTCCAGATACACTGTTCCCCACCAAGAATAAGACTTTCAGAAACACTAAGTCACCCACATTAGAAATGAAGCCCAGTGACTCTAACACAGCTGCCCTAAGCAAGGCTAAAAGGCCATTCTGCAACAGTCTTTAAACTTCAGCATCTGCTCTGTATTTTTCTGACACTGAAGCATTAATAAGTTTCCAGCCATGGATAATGTTATTTGGAGTTTCTCGTTACTTTTGATCTTGCTCTAATCTTGCTGCTTGCAGCATCAACCAGGTTCATCCAAAACCTTCCTTCGCCTTGTCTTAAGCTAATTCTAGCAGCAAGTAATAAATACCCAAATTTGCCAGGCTGATGTAAAATCATCTCAGGTAGGAGACTGCATAAAGACACTTTTTATATATAGAATAAAGCCGCTTTTTTATATAGAAGCAACAAACTTACACTATACACTAACCATGTATAGAACTTCAGATTTAGAAAAAAAACAGAAATATTTGATATTGCCATTGTATTTTGTAATACCAGTTAATTACTGCATGACTATCAGAAAGCAAACATCTAGAGAGCACAGACACATGCAAGGCTTACTACTATTAAACTCACCTTACTATGTGAACTATATTTGAGGAAGATGAGATAATGAAAAGAAGCTATATTTTTAAGCTGGGAATGATCATTTAAAGATATCTAGGAAACCCCCCAAATACATGGTACTGAATAGCCTTTAATATTGGGTATACAATTGGAGGCAATTAATGCAGAGGACATAGAAGGACCACAAATGGGCTGACATACCTGACTTTGACATAGTCTGAGAGGAGCCACCTGTAAATGGCTTTTGTGGCGTGTGTCATGAAGGTTCTTCCTTTAAAACTTGTTTTCTGCAAAAACCATGGTAAAGCCCCACAATGATCTAAATGGAAGCTTAAAATAGACATATGAATCCAATTAATAAATTAACATTACACAACATAGTGTTATAGAATCCGACACTTTAAAGAATTAACAAAGCACCATAAAAAAACAGAAATAGAGATTTTTCAACTGCATTGTTACCTATGCTGGTTTAGGGTCCCATACACAAGTGACTATAAGTAAAACACAGAAAAGCTAAGAGTAGCGCAGAAATTTGTCTGTTAATGGAAAGACTTTACCCACAGAGTCCCAAAATTACAATTTCTATAATTTATATATAAGCCGAGAGGGAGAAAAAATAAGGGAAACAAATGAATGTAGAACTTTCTGAAAAGATCGAGGAAAGCTAATGAAGCTGATCCCAAGTTTGCAGTCAGACACCAGATTACAACAGGACAACTAAAATTACTATATTTAGCCCCACCTCTGACTTCAACTATTTTAATGAAGCACTTTTAAGACACAGGTAGAACATGCACATGCCATCAAATGGCAGCATTTTATGGTATTTTCTATATGATTAGTTACGTCACAGACAGCTAACAAGATGCAATTTTAACTTGTATCAAGATTTTAGTCTAGAAGAACCTTTTACATTCATAGCCCAATAAACTAAAAATGCCACTAATACTTTTCAGTGGTCTTTATGTATAAAAGATGTTCTAGAAGCTGTCACATGGCATTAAAACAAGGGAGAATATATGGCAGCCAGAGGTCACAGTGAGCTCAGAGAGCTGTTAATGCCTTAATAAAATTTAAAGGCTGGCAACTACTGACTTAAATATTTTTCCATGCCACTGACATCTACATAACACATATTTTCAACGTGCTTTTAATAAATTAGAGGTGAACACTGCTAAGAGCATCCAAGTGCATTTGTTCTTCTAGACGCTACTTACTGGCTAATGAGGAGGAGATCAATCTCAGCAGGATCTATCAAATCAATGTAAGGAAGAGCATCCATTCCTTCCAGTCCAGGGTGGATTCCACAATCGAGCTGACAAATGAAAGCAAAAACTAAGCATTCTAAGAAGTATCTAAAACAAGAAAAACTCTTACTTTTTGGCTTACAATATCCTGACTAGCATCTTACTAACTTTTAGTATCATATGGAAAAAAAGTCGGTTTTCCTCTGTCGTTGCTTTTAGCATCTGATCTGACATTTAGGATGTCTGTCTATAGGTCTTAACTGCACTGGGAAGCTAAATAACTCCTTTTAAAAGCCATTTTCAGAGCCCAGTTCTTTATTTGCAGTTTTACACTCACGCAAGTCTTCAGTCACACTTCAGCAATAGGCACGTGCACAGGAACCAGCGCAGCGGCACCACCTCGGTTACCACCTGAGACGGCAGCCCAAAAAGTGAGGGACAACAAATGTGTGTGTTCAGCTTAACTGAAAGATCAGACTTAGGATCCACCAAAATCGGGTTTTAGAACCCACATGTGGCCACGTCTTCTGTTTGGAGAGCTGATTTCACGTAAACATGCAAACACGTTCATACAAGGATTACCATGATTTTCCTTCCTTTAAACTCCAGAATAATGCATGATCTTCCTACTTCCTGGCCAGCACCTCTGCAAAAAAGAGGTCAAAGTCACTGAAACAAGAACAGCACCCGCCCTACGGCTCCCGCCGAGCACCAGGCCCGCTTCTGTGTGACAACAACGCCCGTGCAGCACCGCTGCACGCAGGCATTTAATACCCTGAGGTAAGAGATAAACCCGTCCCAAGGAGAACGAGGTTTGACCCAGTCCCGAAAGGAGCAGGGCTCAGCCCTAGAAGATGCTTTTTGTCTCCTGCTGCTCCTGCGGCACGCTTGCTGACGGGAAGCTGAGCTGCAGGACACACCGGGTGTACTAGAAGCTTCGTTATGTAACGGGCCCTGCAGGGGCTAGGCGGGCCTTGAGGCGGCCCGTGACGAGGCCACCAGCGGCGGCCCTCGAGGGCCACCGACATCCTAACAACTACACAAACGGCCACCGATAGCCCACTATCTCACACGCAGCCGCCGGCCACGGGCGCTGCGGCCCTTGCCCGCCGCGGGGCCGCCCGTTCCCGTGCCCGTTCCCGCCGCCCGGCGCTCACAGCGGGCGGATGAGCAGCTGGTCGCTCTCCTCCGCCGGGATGAGCGCCTCGGCCTTGCGCTTCGCCGACATGGCGGCCGGCAACGCGGGTGCCCCGTGTCCCTCGGCGCCTCCCGTCCCTCCCTCCTCCCCCTCGGCGGCCGCCCTTCCGCCGCCGCCGGGCGCGCGGCCCGGAAGCGGAAGCGGCTGTTGCGGCGGGTGAAGAAGCGGCCGTTGCCGGACGGTTAAAGCCCGGTTTAAATCCCAGAGCCTGGGCCGGGCTCCTCCGCCCCGCGCTTGGGCCCGGCTCTGTGTCAGGGTTTAGCGGCGCCCCGGAGCCGGGCCTTTTCCCCGCCCGCGGCCGCCCCGGTGTTTGCCGGGCGCCGCCCCTGGGGCCCGCGGCCGTTTAACGGCTCCGTCCCCGCGCGGAGAGCCCCGCGGCGGGCCGCCATGCCAGCATGTTCCGCAAGGGGAAGAAGCGGCACAGCAGCAGCAGCTCGCAGAGCAGCGAGGTCAGCACCAAGAGCAAGGTAGGCCCGCCCGGCCGGCTCCTGAAAGCTCGTTAAAGAAACAGCTGCTTAATTGATTATTAGTTAAAGCAAATCTTGAGCCTTTATTCTTTGTTTTGAACTGTCTGCTTCTATCTGATCATCTCTGAGAGGTGGGCTGGATGTTCTGGGCGTGCTGAGGTGCTGCTCCCTTCTATAGTGCTGCTGTGGGACACGTTACTTCAGCTGTGACAAGGGGGTGGCTGTTAATGTCTCCAGGATTAGGACACAGCCCAGAGGAGTCCGTGCATAACTGGAAGGTTGTTTTTCTCTTCAGCTTTTTTTTTATGTATTATTTATGGATTTTTCAAGGGGTTCTGCTGGATTTGTATTAAATCTAGGTTACATCGAGGCCGAAGGATAACTTCAGAAAAAGCATCTTCCCTGTTTGCCCCCTATTGCAGTGCCCTTGAATAGTTCAAAACCATAAAGATTTATCTGTGTAGTTTTTAAATCCATGGAGAAAAGGCAGCTGAAGGTGAATTGTTGATAACTCTTGCTTCTTATTAACTCCCCGTTGCACTGGGTGTTGTGTTTAATTTGTTTTGTTTTTTCTGTAGTCTGTAGATTCCAGTCTTGGGGGCCTCTCCAGGTCCAGTACTGTGGCAAGCCTAGATACAGACTCCACCAAAAGCTCGGGTACGTGAGCAGGGGCTGGGTAGTTGGAGCAACACTGATCTTGCATGGGCTCCTATAAAGGAGCAGAAAACTAAAACAGTTAAACTATCTATTTTTAACAGTTGCAAGTGAATTTGTGAGGTAGTTTGTCGACTGTGCATGTATTTAATGTCCCACAAAGTAGTATTACTAGTGACCTAAGTGTCTATTTTTGTGCAAGAAGAAGTCTCTAAGCAAAAAAAAAATCAATTAGTTGTGTTTCTGGCTTGTTACACAGCATAAAACTGCTTCAGATTTTTGGAAGCTCTGTTGCTTTCATGAAGGGAATTTTGCCCTTACATCTGGGAACTGAAATAAGAGTTGATTTTTACCTGTTTTCACCCACGGATCACAGTGTTACAGATTGAACCAAGCTTTTAAAATAAACTTTAGAAGCAGCCTTTGAATTCATATGAAATTGCTGCTTTTTCTAAGGGCTATTCTGGTTGCATAATAAAAAATCAACTCATCAGGGTTCATTAAGGAGAAGAGTTAATGTATTAACTCTAGTATAGTCAATATATATAAGAAAGATGTAATAACTTTATGAAGGAATATGTAATAAATATGAAAGTCAGCAAAGGTTGCATGTAACTTGAGAGGCTGAGTGAGCTGGGCCTGTTTTCTCTGGAGAAGAGACGGCTCAGAGGGGATATGATTAATATGTATAAGTTCAGGAAGGGAGAATGCAGGGAGGAAGGGGACAGGCTGTTCTCACTGGTGGCCAGCGATAGGACGAGGGGTAATGGCCACAAACTGAAGCATAAGAAGTTCCGTCTCCAGGTGAGGAGCAACTTCTTTACTGTTAGGGTGACAGAGCCCTGGAACAGGCTGCCCAGGGAGGTTGTGGAGTCTCCTACTCTGGAGGTCTTCAAAAGCCGCCTGGATGCCACCCTGTGCCACATGCTGTAGGTGTGCCTGCTTGAGCAGGAAGGTTGGACTAGGTGATCTGTAGAGGTCCCTTCCAACCTTAAATATTCTGAAATATTCTGAAACTTGACACATTAGTTCTGTTAACACAAACAAATAGAATTCCTGTTGTTTAAAAATGCTTTATTTTGTTGCAGGGCAAAGCAATAGCAATTCTGACACATGTGCGGAATTCAGAGTTAAATATGTGGGTGCCATTGAGAAATTGAAATCTAATGAGAGCAAAAACCTAGAAGGGCCTTTGGACTTGATTAATTACATAGATGTTGCCCAGGTAAGCACGTTTCAAATGTGAACACCAACAATGTCAGGATATTTTAAGCTGAGTTTTATTTCTTCTTGTCGATATTAGACTTACTAAAGTACCTTACTGAAAAAACGAATTTTATGAAATTATGATGTGGAAAACTGTCATATTGCTTGCATCCTGCTGTCCTGTCTAGAGCAGCTGGAGGCAGTGCAGCCAAAAACAGTTTTGGAGAAGCAGACTGAGAATCAGGGCCCTTTTCCTGGCTCACCACTGGATGACTGTCCTAGCGGGAAGCTCTGACACCCTCTTCAGCACTGTTAGCACTGCTACAGAAGAAGGTTTCCTACAGAGGAAAATTAAGTTTCCACTTAAAACCACTTACGTGTATCCAAGGAACTTGAATAACAACTTGGGTTGTCGTGCCAAGTTGTGTTAGCTTTTGGTACAAAAAAAACACGCAAGTCCTTGTTAGGTAGCTGATTTCTTGGTGCCTTTTAGAGCACAGAACATCTGTTTATGTTGAAGCACCAAGACACTTTTCCTGTCCGTACATTAGTGCTGCCAGTGCTGAACATGCAGCCTGACAGAGCTTGTTTTCCTGCTCCTCTGACTTACCTGCAACATCCCAATGGAGCAGGGACCCCAGAGGTTATAACTTCCTTTCTGGAAGCGTGTAGTGTTTCAGCTAAGGAAAGAGATTCCACAAGTGCAGCAGTGGGAGACCCACACAGTGAGACGTGGGCAGAAATGGTGGTGGTTCCTGCAATGAGGGGCACTTGGGCACGTTTTCAGCTATGTATCTTCGATGTTTGTCCTGCTCCTCGTGCACTAAAGGCTTTTGTTTGTTTCCCTCCAAAGCAAGATGGAAAGTTACCTTTTGTTCCAGGTGAAGAGGAATTTATTATGGGAGTTTCCAAATACGGCATAAAAGTTTCCACATCTGATCAATATGTAAGTGATTCCTAACAAAATGTGTCTGGGGAGGGCAGGGCTGAAAGGTTTTCCTTGCTCTGATAGCAGACGTGTGTGACCAAGATGTCACTCTGGCTGTAGGTCCAAGTAAGGAAGTTATAACAGGCTCTCGCAGCAGCACTGCCACAGTTTATATCTCCTGAAAACTGCCTTTTGGCCACCTTCCTTGGTGGATTTGTTGGATTCATAGCAAGAATCCGTGCCTTTTTTTAGGATAAAAGAGTGCCAGGCAGAAGCAAGACACGTCTCTGTGCTCTTGGGCCTAATCTCCTCTCTATGGTTGCTCTGCCCTCATCTCAGCATGACTGTCACGGGCAGACCTGGGAACTTTTAGCCTTTTCTGAGTTGATGATTCAGTTCCAACGTAATGGTGGAAATGGAAAGAGGAAGGATTTTCCAAATGTGCTTGAGGTGTCTCCCCTTTGGGAGTCATCCTTGAGCTCCCAGGCCAAGGCTGTAGGTTCCCTCCAGCATTAAAGCATCGTGTTTCCATTTTATTTTTCAAGCCTGTTTTTTCACATTTGTGTTATTTTCTATAGGTAAATATGGGTAAATTCTATAGTTTATTTTCCTTTAACACACGCCAGGGAGCTCTTTTGCTAAAAACAGCCCTGGTCCCTTCCCGAGGGCTGGTCTGCTGCCCTTGCAGAGCCCTGGGCCGCGGTCCTGTGGTTGCCCTCTGCTTGAGCAGATAGTAGAGATTCCTTGGACCCAGCAACCAGGGCCTGCGAGGCCAGGGAGCAGCTCTGCCCAGCAGCTGAATGGGCTCCAGAGGGTTCCCTTTTTTCCCTGTGGAAAATGAAGCACGTGTTCCTCATGCCCCAGAGGAAATGGAGTGTTTGTTAGTCCAACTTCTAATTCCTTCGTTTTTTTTTTTTTTTTTCCTTCTTGCTGTCCTGAATTTGTGATTCTCATTGAGAGTGTAGGTTTTATTATTTAAATTCCCATGAGCTTTGACAAGGGGGAATGGATAATTTTAAGTCTTTTCATCATCACTCCTCTGGTTTCAAGCTGGAAGCATAACAAGCTGATAAAGCCAACCAGCTTGCACTGACATTTTCATTGCCCTGTATTCCATAGTCATAATTCTGACTTTTTTTTTTGTTTATTTTGGATCTATGTTGCTGATGATGCTTAATTCCTGCCTTACTCTGTTACTGCTCCTACCTGTGTCCCAGTTACCTGAGATGAAAGGTTAGGCAAGGCGCTGAGCCTGCCCTGCCGCGGAGGGGAAAGCGCCGGCCAGCGCTCCGTGACTTGCAGGGGCTCTGCAGAGGAGCAGGCTGCACAGAGCTTCAGGTGCCAAAAAGAGAATTGACTGAAGGATACAAAAATGCTTCTCAAGTGGATTTAAATCCTTACTTGAAATTTTGTTAGTGACTGAAATAGAAATAGGTGATAACTTACAGGTATATAGTAGGTAATGTGTAACTGGTGCATTTCTGTTGTGGGTGGCTGCCATCACAACAAACCAAAGCACAGAAGTGTTTCTAGGAGCAGCACCTGAGCTTGGGCCGTCCTCTCGCTCTGCTTCTAGGCATTTGTGCCTCTTCTACACACACTAACATGTATTTGTGGCACAGTTTGTCCATTGCCACCTCAGTTCTCCCTCAGCTGCAGAATCCTCTCATAGCCAAATACTGGGAGGAGGGGAAGAAACGAATATACAGGGACACTGGGCACCCTCAACAACCCTGGTGACCTGTATGGGGGCACTGGGCACCCTCAGCAACCCTGCTGACCTGTAACTGGCCTCCCTCTTCTAGTGACAGCCCACATGTTCATTAGCGCTGCAGCAAGTGCCAAGCAGCAGCTTGTAAAGGTTAATGGAATTCCGAGGCAAACCTTGGGATCTGACATAGTGGGAGAATAAATCAGTAGGAGGCGATGCCTTGGGAAGGAAGCTTGCTGAGGTAGGCAGCAAAAGCTGTTAGTGCTAGGCACCGCTGGCCTGCCCTTTGGGAATGGCCGAGACGGATGGAGCTGGAACGGTGGCACAGGGCACTGGGAAGGCTTTTTGGGTGCCGCTTTCTTGGAGCAAGCAGGTGCGTTTCCCAAACTCCTCCTGCTGGCGCTGCCTGCAGGCTCCTCCTCAGCACACAGAAGGAGGCAGCGTGAGGAGCCAGGTGCCCGCCAGTTGCCAGGGCAAGTGCTGGAGGTGGAACCTGGCACCTCGTAAGGCACAAACAGCCCGGGCAGAGCAGGGCCAGGAATGTCCAGAAGAAGGGAGCAGAGGAGAAACGGAGCCCTGGCACTCACCTTGCTGCTGAATTTTCCTTCTTGGTTGTTACCAAGATGGAAGAAGGTTTCTGTTAGATAGGAAGGTTTCTTGCGAGAGAAAGATCTATCTGTCCAGATACCTAGAAATCTCTCTGGGTGTTTCTCTGTGCATCGTGGCAGCCAGAGCTGAAACCCCCTTATCCTCTGGGGAAGGAGCGTGTGTCCCTGCGGCAGCCAAAGTGTCGGATTGGAGCCCTCCTTGTGTCACTGGTGCAGCTGGGGCCGGGTGGCAGCACCCAGGGCTCCCTTCCCAGCTCAGGCCAAGTGAAACGCAGGATCCGGCCCTTGCAGATGGGGGGCTTTGCACATAAACAAGGCAGGGGGGTGCAGGGACAGCAGGGAGCCCCTGGATACGGGGAGGCTGGTTTGGGAATGAGCAGAGGAGCGCGCAGATTCTGGGAGACCAGGAAGGAGGGGAACCCCACGATGCCCCCCCAACAGACACCTCGGACAGCTAGGGAGGGAGCGAGGCGCATCTCGGAAAGCAGATGGATTAGGCAGGGGAGCGGGAGCAGAACTCGCTGTGTCCTTTGGAACAGAGCCTGCCTTTGAACATTAAACATCAAAGCTAAAATCACCATTAAGCCACGCTTGTTAGAAAACCTTGAGCATTTCCCGTTTTAGCAAAGCTGGCTATTTTGAAGCCCTGTCGGAATGTGCGGGGCCCGTGTGTAAGGGAGCGGCGGCGACGCCATGCGCGGGTGGCACCATGCGCGGGTGGCACCATGCGCGGCGCGCGCTGACGCTGCCGCTGGCGCCCGCAGGACGTGCTGCGCCGGCACGCGCTCTACCTCATCGTGCGCGCCGTGGGCTACGACGACGGGCTGGGCGCCGGCCGCAGCCTGCTCGCCTTGAAGACCACGGACGCGGGCGCCGAGGAGTGCAGCCTCTGGGTCTATCAGTGCAGCAGCTTGGTAAGAGTTGAGCGCCACGCGTTCTAATTTGGCTACCCCCACTTTGAGCTTAAGAAGAGATTTTTAAGGCCTCTGATGTTGCCTTTTGGCAGCAGGGGGATGAGGTGGTTACTAGGAAGCATCAAGAGGCCTGAGACATTCAGCTCAGGACAACCCTCCCTTTGTATTGTCAAAGCTGAAACACAGTAGGAGAGGACAGAGCAGGGAGGGATTGAGTAGTGAGTGAATGTGTCCCCTATTACTGGAATTTTTGGAAGCCAGGGAGTGATCCCCTCTTAAAGCAGCAGAATTGACTGTCAGGATGCTGTACTAGGACATAGGCCCTTAGTAGCCCCAGGAAACACATGAAGCTGCTTTTCTGAAGGCTGTTTCTGAAGCAGGGGTGTGCTCTGATGAAAGCTGACACCTCGGGCCTGTTTCAAGGCGGCTCCTTGAGAACAGCTTCCACCAGAGCACAGAGCTGCAATGAAATCTTGTGCTCTTCCCCACTCCATGTCTATGCCCAAAGAATGATAAAGGTTCCGTTTTGCCTTTAATGAGCTTGGAGAATTTGAGGACTTCTTGGGAAAGTGCTAACACGTGTGTGTGTTTGCTTCAGGAGCAGGCCCAGGCCATCTGCAAAGTGCTATCCACAGCCTTCGATTCCGTATTGACGTCGGAGAAGTCCTGACGTGCGGCGGCTGCAGCCGGAGGAAGGGGCTCCCTGGGACCGTCCCCGTGGGCCCCACAGCCTTGGGGGCGCCTGACAGGGCCCTGACCCGGGATGTTGTCACCTCCCAACCACGGCTTGAGGAAATCACCATTCCACCCCCAGCATCCAGGACCACACGGAGTTTTGTATTTATCAGGGAGATTTTTTTCCTATGTCACTATTTTGTATATTAATGTCAATAGTGTAGAAATGTAAAATAAAACCAGTGCTTCTGACTGTCTGTAAAATAATTTGTTTATGGAGATTTAAGCCAAGTGTTAACAGGTAGTGAGCTGAACCTTTACACCTTAATGCAACCTTAAGGGTGCTGCTGCCTCCACAGAATCTGTGTTCAGCTCAAGCCCCCCGAGGCAGGTGGTGCTGCGGCTTGTCTGTGCTCATCCCTTTACACAGGGGGAAAACCAGCTCTGCCTGAACAATAATGTTCAGAGAATGTGACCAGTAATGTTCAGAGAAACAGCCTGGGTGATTTTAAAAGTAGTTTTATTTTTCCAGCCCTCTGACTGGTCAGCAAGAGTAAAATTTATTAATCATGCTCTAATTATAAATCACTGCATCCAGGACATTGAAAATAAGAGTTGATTTTAGGTTATACAATATATACAGTTGCTCTGCAACTAAACAAAATAAAAACAACTGAATTCAATATTATACATCTCATAGCATTCTAAGCTGCATTCTTAAATGTCATTGCTCCTTTTTCAACAGTTAACACAGCAACCTCATAGTCTGTCTGTTAACAGGGTTTGTTGGAAGCATGATTCTAATCAGTTTTGAAAAGCTGTATGAAATAAGCCAAAATTTTGGCCTTAAAAGTTCTTCATTTTATATTATAAATAGGTATCTACAGGTGCTAGAACTTATCTCTTCTGCCAGAGGAGCACAGCTTGGAAAAATAGCACTGAAAACCCAGGGACAAGTTTTGTGGAGCTGCTCGTTCTTGGTCCCCAAGCTTGGATCTGCCTGCACCGCTAGTGCTGCTGCCTCTGGCTCCTGCAATTCCCTAGTGCGAGTGACAGCCCTGTCCCCAGGGCTGGGACAGGCACAAGAGTCGCAGCCTCCTCCAGCAGAACGGAAATTCCCTCTGCATCCTCCTTTCACGGGACAAGCTGGTACATACGCTATAAGATTCTGTGTTAAAAATACTGTACATTAGGAGATCTGTGCAAAATAATATGCCCATTTACTCTCTAGCCTCTATCAGGGATAGAAACATACAAAATAGTGTTGCAAACTGAACGTAGCAGTACGGGGATAAAACTGTAGTGCTGAACTATTCCTCTATTGGTTTCCTGGGACCTTGGAAAATAGAGCCTGCTTTGCCTCAACTTGCAACGAAAAATCTCTCGGAACGGTCCAGTTTGTTCCCTGGGGCCGTAGGAGCAGGGAGCGAGTGGAAGCTGAGGGCCACAAGGCTGCATCCCTGTGGGAAGGGGAGGGAAGGGAAAGGAAGGGGAGAGCAGTGCTGCTCTTCCAGCACGCACGGGGCAGCCTCTTCTCTCTTCTATTATGCCTACAGCAGCCCCTTTTCAACCCCATTTGTCAGCACTTCAAAATTCTCTTGCCAAATGCAGAGCTAAACTCCTCACAAAAGGTGATCAAAGCCAACGTGCTCTGGGCATGGAGCTTTTCTTACCCCAAGCTGGCCCTTGGTTCCTCTAACTAATCAGCAATCTCACGCTCTACAAAGTGACGTGGGGTTCCCAGGGATGCTTCGTGTTTCCTCAACCAACGGGGAAGCGGCGCTGGCCAATCAGTACTCACCAATTAGGCCAATTAGTACTCACCAATTAGTGAAACACATTCAACGACAGTGTAGCTACCATAGATGGGGGTCTAGTATATAAATACAGAGTGAGTTGTAGCAAACTGCTGCTGTTTGCAAGGTAGTGGCACACGACTGTGTGCGACAGAACATAACGGAGTGGCGCCTCCCGCCCAAGGGTAACTCCCCGTGTTCCACCAGCCCTGGGCACTGGGGGAACACGTGGCTGGATGGGTAAGAAAATTCAAGAATTAACAAAAAAAAAGAATGATACGAGTGTAGGAAATGTTCTGCAATCCATCATCATAGTGGAACACGCTTCAGGAAGTGCAGTTTCTACATCCTTGAGTTAATTAGTAACTCGGGAATATTGCCATAGTGGAGTTAACCAGCGGTGGTCACATTCGGCGACTCAAAGGGATGGAACACATATGAAGAACACTTAAAAAGCAGGTTACACCCACGTGCAGCATAGAAAATGAAACAGTCTCAAGCTCACAAAATCGGAACTAGAAAGTCCAAAGCCTAACACAGATTTTAGGTAACTTGAAGCAAATATCTACATCCATTCTGAAAGCAGAAAGTTTCTCCTGTGGTAAACTGAAACACTTGGGCTGGTCTAACGGGGAACATAATTTCAGCTGCTGCCCTCCTGGCTGGGAGCCAGTGTGACACGATGCTGGATTAGCCCCATTTCGAGCTCAGCACCTTGCAAGTTTGGGCTCCAACACTGAAAGGGTGCTGGGAAATGGGTAAATTTACTGCCCTGTTACCAACAGACACAGTTTCTTTGACTGGGGAAGTGACACGGAACTATGAGACTGTCACGCTACAAAAGGCAGAAGAAAATTACAGTGAATCCACAAAAAAAAAAAGTTCATAATATCCTGATGTTCACATACTTGTATGGATTTTCATTGTTAAAGCTTTTCAGTTCACCTTGAAAAAATACAGGAAGAAAGTTTAAAGTGTAAACTGCTCGTGAGAAGCTTTCACATAGAAAAAAGTTCTAAAAGTCCCCAAATGAGAGTGATGGTAATAAAAAAGATAGCTACAGTACCTAGAACTTGGGCAGTGCTCTGGCAAGGTATTTGCAGATAGGTAGATGAAATGAGAGAGGAAAACTTATTTCTGTGACCGCTGGATGTGAGAAATGTTTCCGTTCATCAGTAGCAGTTTAGTCAACAATAAAGTGCACGAATGATACTGGGAACGCTCCCTTCCGACCGGGCTCGCCGTCGATGTGACCGATCTGCAAGAGGCAGGGAGGATTTGCAAGTCAGTGCCCAGAAGGCCACGGCAGCTCCGCGAGCCCCAGCACCTCCCGGCCTGCCCCAAGGCTCCCCGTCTACTGCAGAGCTGCTCTTCACTCTGAGCACGACGAGGAAATGCAGAGCCCCAGGGGTATCCGCTCTAGACGTTTTCCCAATCCCTCCTGATCCAGTTCTTTGGAAGTCACCCCTCTCGCTGCCGTGAGCGGCTCCATTTCGGCTCATTCGGGCAGCCCGAGTCCTGCCTGCACTGAGCTGCTCCTGCTCCCTCCTCTCTGCAAGCACTGAAAGGTGGAAGGATGGGTCAAGCTTTGCCACACACCAAGAGCTGGGGAGTTACAGCAGCCGTTTGGGACTTGCCATTATTGCCAGCTCAGATGCAATTTGGAGCTCCACTCTTTGCTGGCCAGCACTTAAGCTAGTCAAGTGTTTGCCTGCATAGTTTTGCAAGACTTTGCTTTAGTCAGTGAGACTCTGGAGTGTTGAATAGCTGAGAAATGGTCTGCTCAGCTGGGAAACTATCTCAATCTCGGGCAGCTGGGAAGCAGGACAACACCAAGCTGTCCCCTGAGGACCTCACACATCTTCAAAGCAGCTTCTTAACCAGCTGGCACCCCCCTGCCAAGGCCTTCCTAATTCACACAGACAATATCCCCTGTGTCCTGTGAACCCCACTAACCAGATCACTTTTCTGAATAAGGAAAGCTAAAAACTGAGCCAAAGGTTTTTTATATATTTTTTAAACAAAATCAACCTCAGTAATAGAGTTTCTACAAGATGAAACTTGCTCTCTTATTTGAGAACCCAAAGACCCAAGTATTTCTTTCAATCTATGGTGATGGAGAACACAAGATACTCACCCACCACTCCTGATCCTCTTCCCCATCAACTACGATGATGTCTCCCTCTGAGAACGTCAGCTCATCCGGGTTATCGGCCACGCAGTTGTAAATTGCTTTCACCCTCTTGGGTTTTGTTTTTGACTGAAACACAAAATACCTAAGTGTAAAGAACAGAGCAAGGCAAGGACGGAGCAGAGAGGAAGCGGAGGGAGCAGCAGAGCCGCTTCCAGCTGCTCGGCGTCCTCAGCCGCAGTCCGGCTGCGCGATTCCGGTCGCCGCCTCTGCTCCAAGGAGGAAGCAGAGCATCAGCTTCCTCCCACCAAGCCCCTTGGGCCCAGTGCGCCCAGCCTCAGCCAGCACAAGTCTCTCCTCTCTACTCTAAGGTGCCACAAGGGCTGCACGTGCCATGCAGGTCAGGAGCACTCTGCCAATGCAGGGCAGATGGGGCAGAGAGACTCCAGAAAAACCATTCCTGCCGCCATCCTGGGGCTCCCCAGGGCCAGGACGAGCCTAGCCATGGGACACAGAGCTTGGAGAAGGGGCCCTGCCCACATCTCCACCCTTGCCCAGCAGGAAAAGGCTGTGTGGTGGCCAGCACCACCCAACAGCGCCCTGAGGTGCCGCTCCACTGCTGGAGCTGAGCAGGGAGGCAGCACTATCCTCCTCCTCCTCCCTGGAAGCTCCCGCGCTGGCACCCGCTGTGGCTCTGCCCGGGGACACAGGGCACCTCAGAGCAGCTCTGTGCTCTGTGTCACAGCAGCTCCAGCGGGAAACGCGACCCTTCCCTCAGTGCAGCAGGGAGGTCGACAGCGAGGAGAGCCACGAGTGTCGGCGCCGCAGCTGCCAGCAACGGCAGCAGCTCAACGAGGTATTTCCCATTCTTTAGAAGCCGGGGGAATTGCAAGAGATCCCATTCCCGGAGGACTAAAAAGTCTGATATATCTACAACATGGTTTCAAAAATACAAGTGTCCCGGGAAAAAAGATGCATCAGGGATTTCACATTTGGTAACTATGCACTTGAAAATGGAATCCCCTCTGAAGGAGGGAAAAATCCGTGGCTGCAGGCAGGGTCCAGGGGGGCTCCTGTCTCGCTCCTCGGGAGCCTCCTGCCATCGTTTGCTAAGTCTGGCCGGGCCTCCTCATCCTCTGACGGGCGAGGAAAGCTGGAGCAAGGGGCTAAATGGAGTGGTTTAGGCAAAGTGCTTTAGCTGCACTGATCTAGCTAAAGCTCTTTAGCTGAGGGGCCCTTCCCTAAAACCCCTGTAAGATGCTTTAGGGAGACTGATTTAGCTAAAGCACCTTAGCTGGCTGGCACTCCTTGTGCTGGGCTCCGCTGCAACAAGGAAATTACCCAGCTGATATTCTGTGTCACACAGAACTCACCCTACCAAAGCCCTAGAGATATCGGGGGAGTCAGACTCATTCTTCATATTATACAGAATTAATGCTAAGCAGTGGAGACCAAGACTGTTCCCAAACACTAGTCAGGACAACCTGTTCACTGAAGTAACTTGTTCTGTAATAGAAAAAGAGGGAACAAGGCAGGAAACAACTACAGCTCTGAATTATAAAGGAAGCCAAAGAGACAGCTGCTTCCGAGCTGAGCTGTGTGGAACGGGAGTCTTCAGCATCCCACCTGAATCCCAGAACACACAACAGGAGCTGTGAGCCGGGCCCAGCAGCTTCACACAGAAAACAGGGCAACTCCCCCAGTGCACAGGAGCAAAAAGGACTGTTGGTCTATTCGACACTAACCAGAACATACTGTTGTAACATGAATAAAACATGAAAAGGTTGTTTTGAGGGAAGCCAGACAAGTGACTTGTTAATCAAGAGTGGCCAAAGGTGAAAAAAAGAGGATTTTATATCCACTGTATTCTCTGCTTTATGTCTTTGGTTACTGCTTGTGTTTTGTTTCCCTTTTTAATTTAAAATCAGATGCAAACATCTGGGAAACGCAAGAAAAGCAAAGTTTTCAGAAGCATCTATTGTAAGTCATACACATATTTAACACAGGACAGAAGCCTCCTATTCTTCACACTTAAACACACTCCACAACAGGATAGACTGTTGCATCCAAACGGTGTTTGACAGAAGGCGGTAGATTTAATAAAATTCCACCCCGGATCATCTACTTACTATCTGTGATTTCCTTGGCATTGGTGCTGGTGGTTGGATCTGGGCCAAAGTGTTTGCTGTAGAACCAGTCTGTGTTACTGGAATTTCACATACAGAAGACTCTCCCACTGTTAAAGTAAGTTAAAAAAATTACATTGAGGCATTTTTTAAAATTAACTGGCCATATAAATTGAAGTCAAATTCATTATCCTTAACCAGAGAATAAAAAGCAATTTTATGCTCCCTCAAGTATTTCATTCTTTAGTGGTCCCTTCTAAATAACTGGATGGAATTTTTCTCTCCTTTTCTGTACTATAAAGACCTCTTTTCACATAAACCAAAGGTCTTCAATGCTAAAAAAGGAAAATAAGTCTTTAAGTAGAATGGAACCAAATAATATCCCATTTCTCATAAAATTCACTAGAGCTGAGTAGAGCCCTTCCTTCACTAGGAAGGAGCAGCTCTCCAAGACGTCACACCCTCCTTGGGTCTCCAGAGCTCAGTACAGGGTTAGGAGGAGAACATCCCTCTGTGGGACTCTTGACAGGGTCACAGAGAGGCAGGAGCAGCTCCCTGCTCAAATGGATCAAATGGGAATAAAGAACCTGGGTTAAGAAGTAAATAACTATATGAGTATGTGGGTTCCTACATACAGCTGGTGCTCACTCTTCGGTTAAACGCACAGGATAAACAAACAAAAATCTCCCTTTGGTGGTTATGATAACAGCTTAGATAAGAGACAATAAAACTCTAAAGGAAATAATTACCAGGTTGTTGTAGGGAGCCAAGTCCTCTAGACTGCCCTTTGTTGGTTAAGCCAGATGACTTGTCGGGCCTGCGCAGAACAAGTTTGCAATGCATCAAACAAACAAAAACCCCAACTGAAATTATTCAGACTCTTCTCTAAATTATAACATTATTGGCATGTCTTTAAGGGTCTTACAAATATGGTGACAGCTATTTTGTTTTTAAAATCCTCCTTTGCTTTCTTATTTTTGAGTAGGCCAATCCTAAGTTGTACTTATAAAAATCATGCAGAAATGCAGAAGCAAAAAACACAGGTTAAATAAAAGCCACCTTATAGAAACTGCAGTAATTTTCCTAAGTTCTTAAGTTCCTTCTAGCTATTTTACAATTCTTTGATAGGCTTTGTTCAAAATATGTATGCATTCGTCTGTACAACAGCAACATCTCCTTTTTCCCCACTGCATGTACCATACATGCAGGAAAGGAGCTAGAGAGAGAGAGTTCAATAGGTTGCTTGCTCCTTTCACCCTCCCAAAGCATCAAACATATTTGCTGCTTATCCCACATATATGCATATGGGTCCCTGTACTATGTAACTTCTATGTTTGTCTGGCTGTAGGTAAAGATTTTCAATGGTAGGGAACCCAAAACCTTCCCACAATTTACTGCAGCAATTCATTATCTTTAGTTTTGCAAAACTTCACCTGGTGTCTAAATCATTCTTGCCACAACTTCAACCATTTGCTTTATTTTAAGCTGCCATCTCCCGTAAAGGGGAACAGAGTGATCCCACATGTTGCATGGCTTTGAGAACCTGCCTCCTTGGCTTCATTTTTTTATTTCCAGCATGAGAGAATTTTACATCTTCCAATCTTTTCCGATGGCTTCTCTTTTCTGCACTTCTCATTTCCCTTACTGATCTGCCCTGGTTTGTGCTTCGCTGTTTTGCACTGCAGCCCTCAGACCGGAGCACAGACGCTCTGCTGACATGGGCCGAGTCAAGGGGAAGGAGCAAGTCATGGATCTGGCAGGTCATGGTCAGGCAAAACCTTTTCCTCCCTTTCTTCCTTTCCTTCTCTTCCTCTCCAAGCCTCTTCCACGACAGCACAAGCCTCCCGACCTGCCTGAACTTCCCAACCACAACGTCCTCACAGATCCTTCTCTCAAGGACTTTAGCTTAACTGCACTTTGCCATTCTCCATATCTCATTTTGACTTTTCTTAAGCACCCAGAGTTGCCGACTGAATGATGTTTTTCTTCCCTGACTCCAATTCCAGTTTGCCAAGGACACTTTGGATCTAATCCTGTCTTCCAGCCCCTCCTCACTTCATTTCCCATGAATTTAAAATACACACTCTCAATTCCATGTCTCTCTACTCCAGTCACTAATGAAAATACTGAATGGAGCCTCGGACAACCTTGTGAACAATAAGGCACTACCAGATATACAACCACATTATCTCTTCTTTCTTGTCAGGCAGGAATAATGAATGATTCTCTAATTCCCTATTTCCATCAAGGACGAGCATCCTGTAGATACTACAATAAATGTAAAATCTGAAATCACCATGTCCTTTTCTTTTCACTGCTGAAATTCTTGTACCTTGCTCCCCAAGGGCCTGCCCTCCGTTCACTCCCACACAACACACTCCTGGCAAAAGTCTGCCTGCTTTCTGGAGGACCTGCAAGCACCACACGATAAAGTTCCTAACAATTCCCGAGTATCTGCATTAAGCACTAAGGCACTTACCCTGGAGCAGGTTTCCTCTGGGAGATCCTGCTGGGAGGCTGGGGGGGCAGGGGAGGGGGGGTTGGCTTTGCCTGTGGAGGGGCTGCTTGCTGCTTCGGCTGCTGGTTCAGAGCTTCCAGGACACTGGCTGTCTTTGCAACCGGAGGGGGTGGTGCTGGAGCAAGCACATCTGCAGGGAAAAACACAGGGAAATGCAGTTAAACTTCTGCTTGCCACTGTTTCTTACGTTCCCATCCACAGATTTTCCTCTTAATCAAAGGGTTTTTTTTTTTGTTTGTTTTCTTTTACTAATTGCAATCAACAACTTAAAATGAACCCAATCCTTCCACTGGAAAGAGAATCTACTTGAAAAGAGATTTCCCTTTCCTGTAAATGTAGCCGTATTTAAAGAGATTAAATCTCTTTAAATAGTATCAGAGAACTCACAGGTGCTCCAATTCATCAAAGCATTGAAGTACAAACAAACAACATTCTCAAGTCTCCGAGTCAGTTACATCATTTAAAATATTGGCTCACAAAATGCTTAATAAAGAGCTAATATTGTTTGTTCTATCAAGGCTTTCAGTCTGTGCTTTATGGGAAAGTAGCTGAGCACGTGAAGTTTGAGAAATTTTATGAAAACAAACATCTATAAGGATGAATATCCACTCAAAAAACTCCACATTAGGTCCAACTAATTAATTAAAATTTTAATTGAGTCCTTGAAACTGCAGCAGACAACACACTGGCAATGCATTAAAACATCTTTTTGCACTCTTAGGATGTGCCAGAATAAAAATGTGGAGTTGTGGCCCCAGAGCTCCATGTACCACTTCTTTTAACAGCTCACTAGTGAGAAATGCATCATTAAGACTACGCATAAAGAGTGAAGATGCTTTAGTAGCAGCCAACATTTCCCATGGACCTTGCCCTACACCACACCAGAGAGGACAATTCACACAAAGCCACCGGCTGGGGACTGGATAGGCCAAAGCTACAGCCACCAGAAGGGAAAGTATGAGTGGTGGAAATGGAAAAATAAGGCAACCATGACCAGATCCAGCAGAAGGGAGAAGAGGGCAAAGTGGGAACATACTTGTAGATGTTACACGCAATGGCGGCACAGGGGGATGAATAGCTGGTGGATCTGATGAAGATCTCTGCCTGCTTATACTGTCCACTCCTAAAGAATTTGTCCTCCACATTGCATTAGATGAAGAAATTGTCTGAATACCACTGCCAAGAACTGAAGACTGAACTAAAAGAGAGGAAAATACTGTATTATTATGTTGCTTTCGCTAAGCACCAGGTGTCCACATTTCACTCTTGCCTGTGGTGCATCTGGGACAGTCACCAGGAGGAACCACTGTCGCCTTGCTGGGCAGCCACGACACGAAGCAGAGACTGCTGCAAACAATTACACACAAGTTGCGGGTTGGAGTCTTGGGAACCCTTTACCTATGTGAAGATTTGTCTCCAAACATGACTTTAAAATATGTCAATAGCTCAAAAAAAGCCCGAGTTTCTCAATGTGAAGGCCCAAGGGCTGTTACGCTCTCTAGGCCCTGACTGGTGGTTCTGGTCGCCTCAGGAGCAACAAGAAAAGGCCCTGATTCTTGCAGGGGCATTAGCAGACGTTGCTCACTCAAAGTACATCATCATTTTGGACCCAAATTTGACCTAAAATTGTAATTCTGAATTTCACCCTAACAGGAAGCAACTCTAGCCGAAACTAGTCATTTCCAAAGTCTTGCTTCTTCAGGGCCTCCTAAATTACACGTTGTCCAGCTAAAGAGCTTCCTCCCCACTTCATGAAACCACCAGCAAGCCAGTATTTTTCACATACCACATCAGATCACTTGCCCTACTCAGAGCATGATCGTTTCATTAAGAAAGGATGAAACAGAGTAAAGTATGAGTATCAGGTTGAATGAAAAAAGCACAGAAGGTTCAGAAGATTTGGAGAGCAGCCTAAAGCGAAGAGGATAAAGGCATAATAAATACAACATAAGCACAATACCAATAACACCAGCAACAGACAATAAGTCAGTGATATTAACACAGTTTTCTGCCAAGAAGGTAAAATATTTGGGTAATACACTGCTAGAATGAAGAATTATGGGCTAATCATCTCTCTGAAGCAGGCCACATGCTGTAGTGCTGCCAACAAGCCTGGGGTTGGGAAGGAAACTGAAATGACATCCTTTGGGAAGTGGCATTTAATCGCAGGCGAGCGGTGGGAAAAACAGCACGTCTGGCCCCTGGAAATATAATATGAAGGAGTAAAATGATTGTTTTAATTATCTTACTAATTTAGGGGAGTATCTAACAGTTTAAGGATTGTGGAAGTCCCTTCGCAGCCAAGGGAAAGATTGCATCAAGAGGTGACTTCTCCTGGTTGGCAGAAGAGCATTGCTTTCCATCAGGTAAAAGGAGAGTCTGGATGTTTAGCTTAAATTTTTACATTAAAAGAATCCCACCCTGCTTAAGGATCCCACCCTGTGCTAAGGTTTTGTAAGCTGCTAAGCTTTCCCAAGCCTCACTCCCGTAAAAGCTACAGGATACCCTGCTCTTCCATGTTACACAGAATGGCTGAGGCTGGGAGGGACCTCTAGAGATGTTCCAGGCTCTGTCACCCTCACAGGAAAGAAGTTCTTCCTCCAAAGAACTTCTCAGATTTCTGCCCCCAGAAAACTATTTGATTTTCATGCTGCAGCCCTTCCTGGGAGAACAATAACTGACTTTTTGTATTATACAGATGTGCAACTTGCATCCTGTTCTGTTATTCCATATTCTAATCTCTGCCCAGTGCTTCCAAAGGCAGAAGACACATGCCTCTAACATCACCCACTCACATCTCTTCTTATTAGAGTCTTCAGTAGAGCAGAACTGAAAACCACAGGATTACACAGTCATTTTTGTTCCATTCTGCACAAATCCAGCATTTGTTAGACACACTGGATTAATACAAGCATTAAAACAAAGCACACTGAAAACGTGCTATAAGGAGGTGACCTCTACAAATTTATCTGCTCTTCTTCTCTGATATGATCTGATGGGATTGTAAGTGAGGACAAGAACAAGAGTTTACACTGTTGGCTATAATGGTAGATTTTGTGCCCAGAGAGGTTGTGGAGTCTCCTTCTCTGGAGATCTTCCAAACCCGCCTGGATGCCGCCCTGTGCCCCGTGCTCTGGGTGTCCCTGCTGGAGCAGGGGGTTGGACTAGCTGGTCTCTAGGGATCCCTTCCAACCTCGACCAGTTTGTGATTCTGTGTGATTTTGCAAGCACACAGCCCTTCTGCACTGGGATGTCCTCCTCTGCCTTCTACACTGGCTTACTGGTGAGGGCACACTCAGCAGTTACAGTTCTTCCAGTCAGCTACCAGCTCCCTAAATCATCCAGTTCTCTAAGTGGTGCCACTTTTACTTTGTTCTATTGAATTTCATCAACCTCCTAGCACATATTTGAGTCTCCACAGGTTAAAATCTCTCCTGCCCTGTACATTCTCTCATCAGCAAATTGTTCCAGTACTTGCTGCTTGTAACATGCAATGATATTTCCCAGCACTACTACCTTTTCCGATGTTCCTTGGAGGTAGAGGAGGTGCACTGCTGGTAACAGGCACTGCAGGCTGAACGGGAGGGGGGCTCCCACTCAGTATTGCTCCATACGTTTCATTCTGTAGGATACTTGGCATAAAGCCTCTCTGCTTATCCTTAGCAATGTTTGCTGCATCTCTTGCCAAGGATGCCACATTAGGCTGCAGTTGGTTGGATCCCAGCTGGTAGAAGCTGACAGGCCTGTCCTCTCTCCGATTGGGACTGGGTTGCTGCAAGACAGTAACACAAGTTATACTCACTGATACTGTATCAGGTATACATGTATTTTCCTTAAAAGAACAGTTACTAGAAAGAAAAACGACTTCTAAAATGCATTTTTGTAGTTTTTACACACATCCGAAAACTTACATTCCTCTTTCTCCAAATAACTAGTCACATTGATTTTTAAAACATAAACTGAATTTCAGGACTTTTTTTTTCATTTTCACCTTCTACATTCCTGTAGGATATATACTATATCCCATATATATATATGTGGTGTATATATATATTATATAATATACTGTGCACACATGGTGTATTTGTATATATGTGCCCACACATACTTTTATTAATAGCAAAGTCATACACAGTCGGACTGGTCAAGTGAAGTTTTCCTGCATCAAAATACTAAGGATTATTTTCAAAAGGAAACAAGTAACTGAGGCTTTGTGTTGTGATTGCCAGACCCAGTAGAGACGGGCATCCTAAGCAGCTCACCTATAGCTCTGCCTACCACAGACTGGGAGCTGGAACATCTTGGGAACTCTCTTTAGCCACTAGCAAATAAGCAGGACCACACAGAGGTTACTATGGTAGAGGTTAGATTACTCAAACTGGCAAAAACAGAACACTGCTCTCTCCATACACATTATTAAATGAGTCCCAATTAGTTGTCTTTGAGATCTGCAATAAGACATCAGCTTGCTAGGCACATTTCGCATTATTTTTTCCTGTTTCAACAGTAATCGTGGTAATTATTGTTATCAAATGGCAATTAAGATAGAGTTATAAATACATATGGCCAGTGCAGGAGTGGGTTGTAGCATTCCACAGCTCAGAGAGCATCAATATGCCTGCAGAAACAGTGTTAGATAAACACAGAGCTGATGTAATGTGGGTGTAAAATAAAAAGAACCATTTATAGTAAATAGCATTTAAGGCAAATAAACATTTACATAAAACATACTGTGAATAAGCGACCAGTTCTGCAAATATATTCAATACTTACTCTGGATTGATCACTTAAGACCTTCAATGAGGTTACAGCACAGCAAAATATTTCACAGAATTACCAAAATGATGTGTGTGGCAGCAAACTGGGTTAATCCCTACCCTGAGCGTGGTTTAGCAGTGGAACTGCTCCCTGGCTCCCCTCTCCTTTCCCTGACCTCTCCTGTCCTGGGTCTGCTACTCATCCCAGCTCACCCTCAACTTCTGCCTTCTAAACTAGCAGAAATTGGAGGCCATGATGGAGACAAAGGATGAGATGAGAGCAGGCAGCTGGGGACAGCAGCAGAGACCAGCTGGATTATCTGAGCTTGCCTTAGGTAAGACTCCTTTTTATATGATAAAAATCTGGGCTAAAAGAGCAGCAATTTTAGAAATGGCCTTTTCTGACACCATATTACAACATCTATTCAAGCAGTAAGCCAGAGAAGCCCTCTGGCCAACAGCTTGACATCTATAAACCTAACTCTGATGTGATCCTAAGCAATATTCACCAGAGCATTCCAAGTACTCACAGACACTAGGCTGTGATTAATAGTCCTTAATCTCCTTTCAAAGGTCCCTGTGGGATAAGCCTATTAATAATGGGCAGTGAAGTACCAGTTTCATTGCTTTAGCTTCATTGCTCAGTAGCAGATACTAATACAAAGTCTTCTATGTGTTCCTTAACTTTTTAAAAGTTAAGAATTATACGCAATTATGTATAGATACACAAAAACCACACACAAAACTCAAAACTATTTGCTTAATATAAATTTCTATATAGAATTTCAAACTAAAAATTTCAGAGTGTCTTGAGTATTTGGGAGCCTTCATGTCACTATGAATGACTTGTCATCTAAAAATCCCAGTCATTTTTCAATGTTATTTTGGTATCAAAACCTGGCAGCTTGCTCCCTACCTGTATGTTTAGGTGTTTAAATACTTTTAAAAGTTGCTCCCAAACTGGGGAATTTAACTTCAAAAAGCAGCATGAAAGTCCTAAGCCACTGCAAAACCTTGTGGTACTACCCAACAGCATCACAGCAACACCAGACTTAAGAAAATAAAGAAAAGGGGGGGAGGTAGGCAAAAAAAACCAAGACCATTCTCAAATAAGATCCCAACCTGCCTAATAGACAGGATTAGTGTCACTGAATAGAAAAAGAATACAGAAATGGGGAGCTACTATAAGGTAGCTCTCTCAGGAAAACCTTTTAGAGTCTCACACAGATTGTGCTTCAAGTTCTTACAGAAGTCTTTACAGAAGCAAAAGTAGATAAACTGCAAATTTGCAATTGCAAAAATGTGAACTATTGTATTTTATTGTAAAAATTTATTTTGCAGTGTTTTAGTATATATAGCAAAAATGTGTCCCTGAATCATTATGAACATCACACTCACAGAGATACATGTACAAAGAGCTAGCAGGGCACAGATACAACCTGGAGCTTTTCGTCCACATCATCATCACTTTCATCCAGATCTTCATGGAGTAACCGCCACTCGTATTCTACATGGACATGAGAATTAAATCTCCCAGAGAGTGCTTGAGTGAGCTAGGGAAACAAAAGAAAACAGAAAGAAAAAAGAAAAAGATGACTGTAGACATCTCTGATACAGGCAAAATTTAACAAAAACAGGAAACACATGCAGAAGCAAGCCTGATTTCCAAGTAAAAATATTATTTTTTGTTTTAAATACTGATTTCAGTAATTTGGATAGTTACTGCTCTGGGTTAAGTTCAAAGAATGGAACTCTGTGATCAAACACACCACAAATAAACCAAGAGTAAATGGGCTTTTCATTACTCATTTTAGTTCCATTTTCCAGTTCCTTCCTGATGAGAAGCATCTCACTCTACTTGCTTTGATTTAGAAGCAACAAGACAGAGAAATCAAGGGCAATGGCAGTGGCTTTCACAGAGACTCACTCCTGCAAAGCCTTGACCTCACCAGTTCATCTCCTTACCTACTAAAAATAGTGATATCAACTTCCCTTCCATGGTATTTACCCATAAAAAGTACCTCAGTGATTAGATTTCAATCATAAATTGAAATTTAGATTAGTAATTGAAGTTTAGACTTCAACATATTTTTTTTGATAATCTAGGATTAACATCTCTAGCCCATTCCACTTTAACATTTTATCTAAGAAGAAACATGCACTTAAGAAAACTATCCATCTTGCTTGTTTTTTTTTTCCTAAGCAGAATACTAGTCTATCTTGATACAGTCCCCAAATATTCAACTGTTAAATGTCGAATATTGAATGAATAAACTGTAAACTGCTAAGTATTTAGACAAGAGTGTCCTTAGAACACACAAATACACTGAAGGCTGCAGCACTTACCAGCTCTTCACAGTGAGTGTGTTTTAAGCGTTTCGCTATATCAAGAGGCGTCTCTCCAGATTCATTGGCTACATTGCAGCAAGAAAAGAAAGTTGTGATGCTGTGAGTCGTTAGTTACACATCTATTGTTAGAGATCAATCTGCAGTTACACAGAGAATTAACTAGATCAAGACATTCTAAATTCCTCTCTCCCTCCTACTTCCGAGGCTGTTCCGAGCCTCTGACCAAGACAAGCAGTAGCAGCTCAATATGCCACCTAAATGGAATGATAGCCACGAAAAGCCAATATACAATCAGACAAAAAGACACCCTAAGTATTTATATACCTGAAATTGTTTTAGAACAACTCTAATGGCCGTATCAATTTTAAACCGGAGATAACATATATTTTTATGGAGCTATTATTCATATAATTACATTAAACAACATTAAACAAATGAGGGGAAAATGAACTTATTCCAGCTTCAATTTCTCCTTATCTATGACCAATACGTAAGCAAAGCACAGCTTTCCACCAGCATACCTATTTCAATGGAGGCTTTCCCTCGCAGAAGCAGTTTGAGGCACTCCACGTTGTCTGTCAGACAGCAGTAGTGCAGAGCTGTACTGCCTTTGCACGTCTGCTTGTCAAGGTTGCCACTGAAGGAGCAAAAGAAAAGACAACGAGAATTAATTTCCTACCCCATGCTAATAAACTTCTCTTTTTGCAAGATTTATTGCAAGATTTCCAAGGGAGAAAATTGCATTTGCAAATAACAGACTTCATTTAAAGTAAAACTTGATATAAATCAATAATATGTTAATCAGTTTACAATACACTTACCTATTCTGCACTAAAAAGTCAACTATATGAAGGGATGTTCGATCAACAGATCTAACAGCAAGGTGAAGTGCTGTTTCATCTTGCTCCTAGTAACAAAAAAAGTTTCTTTTGATTTAGAGAAAAGCTGAAATTCCACAATGACAATTCAAATGTCTACTATGATGAATTCAAATATTTAATTTCAAAATACTCAATGTGCTATTGTACAAAGTACATTTTATAAAATCTTTGCTCCTTTCCTTCCTTTAATGTAAATAAACAAAGAAGTTAAAAGAAATTAAGATTACCAAACCATTTAATGTCTAATTTTGCTATTTTTTAAATATGATGGTACTTGGAAACAATTTCAATTTAAATTATTTAATATAATCTTTTGTTTCTCTTAAATTATATCTAATTTTCAAAATAATATTTCACAGAATCACAGAATCACAATTTCAAATTGTATCATCCAATAGGGAAAAGCAGTACCTTCTAAATAATAAAAACATACTGCATTTCTTATAATAACTTGTCTAATAAAAGCTACCACACTTACATGGCCATTGGCTAGTGGGATTTTTTCGGTCAGGTCCACACCATCCGCATACACTTGGACTAAGCCAAGAATGTCTCTGGATTTGACAGCTTCACAAAGAGCATGCAACTTAGCTGCGTTGTCAGCATGCTTCTTCCTTGCATATTTTCTCTCAATATATTTGGCAGTAATATAGTCTTTTCTTGCATTCCTGAAATCAAATACAGTTTACTTTTACTGTCTTAGCAGATGAGATAGAGTCAAAATTTCTATGTATACATGTATATATGCAAGCAATTTGGAATGAAATCTGGGAGAGATTGTATTTCTTAGCTGTTGTGTTAATCTGCCTGTCAGAAGGCAGGCAGTCTCGTATTTTCCCTCTGAAATCTAACTACAGAAGATGAATCAACTCTCTGATGCCTTTATGAAGACAGCCTCTGAATTCTCCCTCTCAACTGTGAAGCTGATCTTAAGATTACGCAGTTTTATGTACAGAAAATAAATCAGAATTTCATAATTCTTATCAGCCTTACAGGTTTATATTTACCTGACTCGTACACATGCTGAGAAGGAGAGGCATGGGATACAAAAAGCTTTATACATCTGAGGAGACTATGCAGGGCTTGCATCTGTGTCCCCAGCAGCGTGTTCTGTGAGCCACCTATTCACCACAACAGTGACAGGCAGCACGGATGCAGTTTTTGCTTTAATTCACCTTAACCCTGAGGTGGAAACTATCACTTGGCACATCTGTATCAGGTACAAGTTATTATTTGCTGTTAATACCCACAACTAACTAATGGCTATTCCTCTTTCCATCACAGTGAGGAGTTTGCATGCTTCTCAAAGGGAAAACTCCTTCGATCTACACAGCACTGCACAAAGAACAGGCTACAAAGCTAAACCTGATCATCTGGACACAATAATAAAGGGCAATAATATATCATATTCTATAAAGACTGAATAAACAGAATGAATCAGTGAGTTCCTAAAACAGGATAATTTCCTTTCTAGTCTTTGAACAGCATCTGCAATGAGGCTGTTATTTGTGAAAAGAAAAACATGATGTATAGACACATCAAAATAGATGACTTCAAAAATGTCTTTATGCTACCGATTTTGCATCCTGTATGATTATGGTTGATATTAGTATATTCTACTATAGCAATGGTAAAAAAAATAAATATTTATACTGAGCAGTTGAACATTGGCTCCGTCAGAATTGTGGTAGTCTGGATAACACAAGATTAGCTTCATCTAAAGCCCATTCTTGTGGTTTTGCCTCTGCATTATACACTAGCTCTTACATGAGGAACAGGACAGGACCAAGGAGGCCACTCTCCTCCTTTCTCTCTGCCATGACAGCTCAAAGACCTCAGGGAATGTTCTCTGTTCACTCCATGTAATTATGGCCTGAAGTCCTAGGTGGAGTCTCTAGACAGCAGAAGTGTTCAGCATCTCTCAGGTCAAGTGTGTTTCTTATCCCAGTATCTATTTTATGTTTAAATAAACAAATAAATAAGTATTTTTCAGCCCCATGTTTGTGCCCTCAGGTCTTCACAATTCTCAACAAGGCAGCCTTAATTCATTCTTGTCTTGCCATTTATGAGATACACAACCAGTAATATAACCCTGACCCTTAGGAGAGTTACCATCAGGTAAAGCTCAATAAAACAGGCATGAAAAGTATAAAAAAAAAAAAAAAAAAAAAAAAACCCCAAAAGGTCAATCCCTTGGCAATACAGTCATGTATAAGGCACCATATGCTTACTATGGCATGTTGGTGCAAACCATGAAGCAATGAGAAATGAAGTGCCTGCTTTCTCAGCAGTTGTGGCTCTTTACTTACATATCACTGCTTGGATTAGGTTTGACCATCTCATCAACTGGCAGACAGAATTCCATAATCTCATTGAACCCAGCATTCCCAATATTCTTTGCAAGCTGTTAAAACAGATAAATAAATAAAAATTCCACAACTCGGTTTTCAGACAGGATTTGGCAAACATGTAACTGCACGATAATCCACAAGATACCAGCTTAAAAAAAAAATCTATGTCAGATGTTTTGTGTTGGGTAAGAACATACATATGAACATACATATGAAAGAGCAGCACATATCTCATAATTTCTTTGTGCATCGAAGTATAATAAATTTTCTTCGTCTGTGATTTCAAGTTATCTTCTGAAAAATGCTCAATAATGTATGGGATGAATACTTGTAAAATTCTTACGATTTGAATTCTAAGATCAGGCAAAATTTATAGTAAGACATTATATTCCAGAAGATTCCCTAAAACTTGAGCAATGAAGCTTTCTTAATTATATTTATCAAGAGGCAACTTTTAGGAGTGGAATAGCTTATAATTAGAGTGACCCAAAAATTATGTTAGCAATATTTTATGGTATTATTTTAATTCAATGAAAGTAATTTCATTACCAAAAGTTCAGATGTTCCCAGCACATCTAACGTAAGTGACTGCATCCTGGAGTAGTGAACACCAAGCTCTCTATGGATTCCTGAGCATTCAATACAAGTTAGAATTCCCAAATTTGTTGAAAGCCAGGTAGGATCTGAAATAAAAAGCACCTACAGAATTATAGTTTATTCAGGTACTGATTTCCTTCTAAAAAAATATATTAATACTGAAAAGAAACTCTGCAGAAATAATATGCCAGCACATAAATTATAAAGGCATAAGTACTAAAATTTTGATATATACTCTGTTGAGAAACACAAAAGAGAATCTCATGGCAAAAGAAGTCAAAATACAAAATGTTAAGCGATTTTTGTTATTTTGTGTTGTTTGGCTTTGTTTCTTTTAATGAAATATCTACCCCAAAGAGTACTTCTCATTTGAGGTCAGATTTGTATTTCAGCCAACTGCTTTCAAGAACTGCTTTCCAGCATGTTACATTCTTAATCAAGGCTTATAAGTGTAATATAAGCTGAAACAACAGTGTCTACAGTTTTTTTTTTCTTTATTTTATAGTCCAGCTATTGACTTTAGGCTAACGGAAGGAAAAGTGATATTTATGCAGAGCCACACTCTAATGGACTCTTTCTTATTCAACTCTCTCTCATCTTCTAGTCAATTAATTAATTTCTGAAGATTTAGAGAACTTTGAAACTTGCTTAATAAAAATTCAGTGCTAGTTATTTAGAATATTCTCTTTCAAAGGCAGTAGAATTGACTCTTCTCATAGTTTTATACAGTATTACTTGAACTTACTATTAATTTACAAAACACATACAGTTTCAGATAAAATGTTTTCAGCTACAGTGTCAGAGCAAGAAAGTAACTTCTGCACTGTGTCACACTACGGAACACATAAAACAGAAGGAATTAAAAAATAATAGGATTAAAGTAGAACTTCACTGACCAGCCTGACAAGCTCTACGATTAAACAAACTACCTCTGCAAAGCAGCCAGCAGATTCCTGTTCCAAATAAGCTCAGTCTTAGACCTATTCCCGAGGTATATATTAAAGATTAAAGGTTAAAACAAAACATGAAATGTACCAGGAAAATGCTGAAGTATCTATTGATGCCCTACACTAAAGATCTACATCTTGAGTAAAATGTGGACTTGCTAACAGAAGTTGAGTTGATTTATGTCAGCAAAAGTTTCAATTAGCAAAGTACAAGGGAGAAAAAACTAGCAAAAGTTAGGAACTTTTCTCCCCACTGACAGTATGACTAAAGCAAATCAATTTTGCTACAGTAGTTCAAGTAAATTGTTAGCATGTTCTATTATGTGCATAATCCCTATGAGATAAAGAGGAGAAAGCATAAAATACCAGCTTAAACACGCTCATGAGACATAGTATTTTTACCAATTAGAAATACACTTAATTGAGTCACCTTGTGCTCCACAGTCACAACACACATCATTTCCAGTCATCCTCTGGACTTCAGATATAATTTCTTTTGTCAGTTCCTGGACAATATTATTTTCTCCTGTGTTATCATCTCCTTTGAATGCATTATTTAAAGCTTCCTCTTTGCTGTTTTGTAGCACAGAAGTCCATCTAAAATGGCAGTAATATTTTGCTATTAAACGTTTAGGCACTTCTAAAGTTTAAGGTATGTCTTAGCAGAGCACCACTATCCAAAAGAAAGTCAGCAAAGTAACTCACATTTGACATTCCTGTTCATCTTCTGCTTGAAAGTGGTAAGTTCTGTCATCTGCACAACAAATTCATATAGAGATTAAAAGCTGATTATACAGAAATCTCTCCAAAATCTCAAACATGCGAGTCCTGAGGCCTCCAGCCCCATCACTGAAAAGCTGAGAGGCCAAGGAAGTCTACTTGGGGTGTTCTCTTCCTACACAGGTTTGTGTTTACACCCCACACTGAAAAAGCCCCAGCTCCCTCATTTTTCATGGGTGGCTGTTTTTTCTAAAACAGTTAGAAAAGTTAGTCTTTTTCCAAACTGTTTTCCTTTCAGTGCTGTGCCTGCCTCTATTATCAAAGGAGCAGGAGAGCTCAGATATTTTATTTTGTTTTGGGAGGTTCTAGAAATATGTTCAGCATGTTCAATAATCACAGCTCTGCTTTTCCTTTTTTTTTTTTTTAATTTATTTGGGTGGGAATATATCTGAAACGGAGTTCATATTTGAGTTATCTGTGTACATAAAGAAAGACTTCCAATTTCCAGATGAACCCTACAGTAATTAAATAACTACAGCAATTAAAAATGGCAAAATGGACTTGTCAGACACCAATGCAAAATTTACAAAATCAAGATAAACCTTCAGTGTTTCAACTAAATCAAAAAAAAAAAAAAAACACCTCTGAACTTTCTCCTACTTTCATAACTATAAGCACTGTTTTCATACTGTCATAATTCAAGGGAAAAAAAAAGCAGAATACATTAAATGGTTGAGCCAAAGTAGTGACACGAACAGGTAAAATCACGTAAGAATACATAGGATTCAAACAAGTGAGATGGGATAGGGGAAAATTTCCCATCAAAACTAGGGTAAACATGCATTTATTTCAAGGAAAAGGGAGGAAGATAGACTGCATCTACAGCTTCATTTCCTTCCTCAAAATTAAAATATTTTTCCATCTGTTTTCTGAAAGAGACAAAACAAGGAGAAATGACTTGGAAGCCAGTTCTTCAGTTTTTCTTTCCCACTGAAGCAGTAATATATCAGGATTACGTTCAGTGAATGCTTTGAAACTCAAATATATTGCATTAATTTTTGGAAAGGAAAAATAATTTATATAAATTCAAGCAGCAGAAACGTAAGATCTATATTGAAAGAAATGATTTCATATAGGGCAAATTTATCTCAGGACTCAAGCAAATTATTATTCTACTTCATAAAACTTATTCTTGTACGGGTGGAGTTTTAAGAACAAGAACAGGCTAAACAGAGAACAAATCAGGATGATTACCAATTTTTCTTGTGTTAAGACCCAGCAGTTTCTCTGAATTTTGGGATCAAATCTACATCATGAATGATGTTCCTAATGCTGTGATCAAGCCTGTATGAGCAATAAAACCAAGCCCTAATGATTAATAAAATGTGGTCTCCCCACATTACAGTCACCAGGGCTTCATGTGCACCTTTATGTCACAGGGCAAGTGGCTATGGAAAATCTTGCATGTTGCCAATCTTGCTCTAGAGATAGGACTAGGAGATACTGAATAGCCTAAGACAGGGAAAGGGCTTTCAAACCTATGTCAGTGTTCTCTGAAAACACAAAAAAACAATGTTTGCCATCGTTCTCCTCTCTCCAACACTCTCTCAAAGTGTTTCATGCTACTGTTTGCCTTATTTGTGCTATTTATAACAACATTAAAATCATCCCATTAATTTGGCATAGAGCAGAAATGGGAAGACTTTCTTAGGAGCTTGTATGAGTACTAGTCTATTAATATCAGGAGCACTTCTTATGCTTCCAAACATGAAAGTACTGTATGTACTGAGAAATGAGTAATGATGAACAGCATTATGCTCCCCCCCACCCCAATTATACTTCTATATTAGCACTGCATTACTGCTGAGTCCATAAATACAACACTAAAATGTCCCAGAAAGGAAGCAAAAATAAACATTTCACTACCCAATTTCATATTATGCTAGCTAGTTCCAAAGCAAAATCTTCCATTATTCAATTTTCGTCTTTTACATTTGTAGGCTTCCTTATCTCCTCTTGACACTTTTGAGGTTGCGAAGTTAAAAGTGCTTTTAGTTCCTTCAAAATTACAAAGCAACTGACATGCTTTAATTTTGAGTACAGTTATCATGGTTCAAATCCTTCTTTTGGTCCTGTATGAGAGTCATAACTTTCCAAGATCATGAGCCATGAAATTCGTAAGGTAAAGGGCACTATCACAGCAAAAGGATGTTACTACATTGTAAAGATTGAGTAAAACGAAATAGAACAAAGCAGCAAACAAGCAAGCAGGTTTCCAAACAAGTATGTATAATAAACTGCATTTTATTTAAAATAAAAAAAAAAAGTTTGTCCTCAAAATGGTATCTATAAATGATAAAATGTTTAACTGGGTTACTGACACACCTTGAGAAATAACACAAAAAAACGCAGATATTAACTGCAAGGAAGAAGACCTGAACAACAAACCTACGTGATATGAGGTCAAAACACTTTTTCTCCTCGGGGTTTGTTTTCACTTGGCAGGTTAACAGATTGAGCTTTGCTGGAGGTCGGTTTGCCTATATAAAGAGAAAAAACAAATAAACAAACCATATTTTAGTATACTGCACGCTGAATGAGCTCTCCAGTCCTAGACACTTTGTTTATGGCCACTAGGATTTTACTTCCATTTTGAAGGTGTCTAGGCTTTAATTTATATTTTCGCCTGGACCTTCAGTTTATGAAGTTTATTTTCTTCTATTTGTAAAGTTTACTTTCTTCCACTAGGCTATTTTGTTCACCACACTGATAACTGAATAAACACAAAAAAAATGTTGATAGGGATGAGGAGCTACCATCACTCCAGTTATGCCCACTTGGTCAACTTACCAGCTGCACTTATCTATAGGAATCAGGTATAACAATGAGTCAGATTTCTTTTACCTAAGTTTATCCTTGTAAAATTGAGACATTTAATTTAGTAGTTAGTTACCTAACTACTATTTCAGCACTCAGTAAAGAAAGAGATAGGGACTCTCAGCAAGCTTAGAATGGGATAAACTGACTTTTGCTGATGCCTTTAAAGATAGCCTAGATAAAAACAGAATTAATGCGAAACTGGTTAAGTCAGTGAAGTAACACACGGAGGAAAAAAGATAGTTTACAGAGAGATGTCTTGCAACAAACATAGGTAAAACTAAACTGATACAGTTTATTATCAAAAAAGTAGTTATATATATTCTATAGTAACATGCACTTTCTAGTCCAATTCTGCTCACCTATTTCAGTACCTTATTGAATAAAAAGTGGCAATGTTTTATTAAAAGCAAAATGCATGTGCCATTTACATTTTAAAATGGTTCATAAAGTAACCAATGGTTCAAAATGTAACCTGCCTGTTCTCCAGATACAGGGAAGAGTTAGGGTACCCTACAAAGATGTCATGTTTGCTGTGTCGTGCTTGCTGTGTTGACTTGAGGAATTGCTTGCTCTTGCTATAAGGGAAAACTAGCTGCATACTGTCTTTTTTTTTTTTTTTTTTTTTTTTTTAAAGAATAATTTGATTAGAAAGCAGATTTAACTAGGGAGCTCCTAATCTCAGTGATAAGATCTGGAAAATAATAATTTGTTTAAAGAATTAGGAAAGTGATATTAGTGATATTTTAAGGACAGAAATATACAAAAACACATCACCAAGCTTACTGTTGCAACCCTAATCATTTTAATATATGAAGCCATTAAAATGAGATTTAATCATGTAACAGCAGGTAATCAACTTGCAATGAATCACAAGAAATGTAGATCTCATTTTTTTTTCTAAATCAATCAATGAACATATTTCAGGAAAAGAACGAAAAGGGAAAAAAGAAAGAAAAGGAAAAATGAGTCTATTAAGGAAGACTCCAGATTTCTTGGAAATAACCTGATGGCGTCAGCTGAAAAAGAGTAATAACCTCATTCTAGTAAAGGCAGTAAAAGATCAAACCATGGAGAAACAGAAGAAAAGCAAGCACATATTATTTCCTGTGCTAAAACAGAAGCTTGATAACCCTGAAGAACAGCATGCTGATGTTTCATGCAACAAAACCTGCCACCCTGATGCCCATCGTGAGGGCCTGGAAAGAGGCAGGCTGCACAAGCGGCTGGGCATGGTCACCCCAACGGGCTTCAGGAGGGGCTGGGCAGCAGGAGGAGGACAGTTGGTTAATGGACAGCCACGTTGTGCTCTCTGCCCAGGAAACAGCTTGCCAAGCCTCACACACGGCGCCTTTCAGTAGCAGAAAGGAATACAGGTTTCATTATTTTAGCCTATCCAAACAAGAGCTCTTTGAAACTAGAAGTATGCAAGAAATCAGCTTGAAAAAGCCACGTTGAGCTCATTTGCTTGATTATAACTAAATACTGATAGTAACTCATAGCTATAAAGTTTTCACTTTTTTTTTTTTTTTGGTGGTTTTAACAAGTTTGTTGCCAAACAATTGTCCAGAGGCTTCCTATAAATGAACACACAAAATAAAGCAAACAAAAATCAAAACATATGCTATTTGGCAAGTAAGCCTCTGGAAGATTAACATATGCCTTTCTCAGAGGTCCTATGAGAAAGTAAAAAAATCAAGTAAATGCTGTTTAAAAAAGAATCCACCTGCTGGAACTAGACAAAATCCCCATGACTTAAGCGTATTCCAGGATTTAACCTGATTTCTGTAATATGTGAATGTTACAGAAGCATGTATAAAATGTGAAGCTGTAAGTGGACCCACCAAACTGTTTTGGAGAGATATCCAAAGGATATCCAAAGGACGGATATACGCAGACCTCTTCTGTGTCAGGATCTGAGAATGGGTGGAAATGGCCACTAGACCTCAACCCCACACCCTAAGCCCATCTGCTGATGCTGGAATCAGCTGGATCACAGCAGGGTAAGGTTGGAAGGGACCTCTGAAGATCCTCTAGCCCAGGCCCCTGCTCAGGCAGGGCTACCTAGAGGACACTGTGTCCAGGTGACTTTTGAATATGTGCTAGGAAGGAGACTCCACAACCTCTTTGGGCAGCCTGCACCAGTCTGTTATCCTCATACGAAAGATTATTTTCCTTCTGTTGAGGTGGAACTGCTCATGTTTCGGTTCATGCCCATGCAACTCAACAACTTTACAACCCTCTAAGAAAGGTCTGGAGTAATAGCCCCATATCCCCCTTGCAGTCCTGCGGCCAAACAATATCCATCCCCCAGACACGTGCCGTTACAGGATGGAAATCGCATTTCCATCACACGGTGGATGCTGTTCAGGGCAGAAATTATTAGCCTCAGAACAGATGCAAATAAAGAATAAATTACATGAATGAATTCTTCAGGCTTGCTAGGCTGCATGTGGATTTAGGCAGGATTAGTGACTCTGGAAGAAAAAATGCTAAGAAACAAATAGCTGCCACTAAACTATTTGTTTGAGATTTCCGGGTTTCATTCTCCTTCCTGATGCTCTAATCAAATAATTAACTTCAAATTGCTACTGAATATTTGGGCATTTCCTCTAACATACCAACGTCCTGCGAAAGAAATGTGCTGCCAGCCCTCCTGCCTCAAGATCAGCTCATGTTCCTTCCTGGAAAATTGGAGCTTGCTATTACCCTAAATGTTCTGGCAACACAGAATAACCACAGGAGATGAAAAGTTAAACTTCTTAGATCACACTGAGGAGTTTCATGCCATAAAACTGATTTTCACATGAGGCATGAGCAGATATGGTCATTTACTTAACACACAGATTGGCTGATTATATCATTCAGTTTTTCTAAATATTTCAGTGATTTACTAAGAATCAAAAGATTTTATCTTATTCTTTTGCCTTCAGATTTTGCTGTTAATCCTGACGGTGGTATAAAGTTTCCAGAAGTAAAGAAGAAAACAACAATAAAAAACACGGTTCCCTCAGAAGCGATAGTCATTATATTCCTTTTTGCAGACACCCTACACATTCTATTTAAGGTTTTAAAACACGATTCAGCTCTAAGAAATAGAAAAGTTTCAAACAGAAGTTTCTCACTCATGATTTCTTGACATGGAAACCACTTATGAGCTTCTATCAACATGATTCAATCAGCTTCTATCACTTCTTTTTTCACCCACGTACATTAAACTGCATTCAGGCAGGTGTCAGACAATTTCCAGGTGCTAATAACTACCCAAAGGAGCAGTGTCTGGTTTGCAGTCAGTTCCTATCTTGCGCGTTACGAATGCTAATTTCTTTGAAGCTTTTAGGTATCTGAAAATGTAGCAACTGCGCATATGCCAATACATGCAGATGTATTCAGCTTTACAGCTAAGTGACTGACGGAAAACAAACTACTTTCTCCATCAGTATCAGGAGAGCACTTGGCAGGCAACCTTACATCAGAGTACGGCACCTGCGACGGACAGAGGAGGCTGTCCGTCTGGTGCCCAGAGGCCCAATTCCAACCAGGAATTAATCTGAAAAATATCTGAAAAAGAGTCTTACAAAAATCTTGAAGGCTACAGACATCTATGAAGAATATTCAACTTAAAAGGAAAGACACTTAGGAATTAAAGGAAAGGTACTTAGGATTTTTTATTTGGAAAGGCAAACAGAACTGAGTACTGAACTACTGAGAGATGGGGCATTTTGGAGTTTCCAGGAGCAGAGAATGATCCATCACATGCTAGAGGTCAAGAGATAACAACCCTAAGAACACCTAGTAATAAATAATATTGCTTCAAAAATCTGCAAAGACATTCAGAGAAGCCAAAAAAATCTTATGAAATTTATAATAATTCCTAGGAAATTAATACTCATTGTACTGTCAATAATGTAAGCACTAAACACTGCATAAAGCTGCAACTAAAACACAGGGAGAAAGGTAAGAAAAAATGCAAAAAAATGCAGAAGAACTACTTCTCAGAAGTTTATTTTCAAGTGAGAAGATTTTAATTTTTGTAATATAAAAAGAAGAAGACCAAACTGGTGAAACTCATATACCTAAACCCATATATAAGCATCTATCCTAGCGACTGATCTCCCTCTAAAATTCCATTGACTTCAGTGGGAACTTGCTGCTTCTAAAAATGTCAGACCATCTGGCAGACTGCTTGCAGAACAAGTGCAAGAGCAGTATCCTGGTAGAACTCACTGAGTACTTGCACATAAAGTTTTAAAATTCTGCTCCACAAGTGGCTTTTGCAGCCTCTGCCAAGCTTGGGGCTGCCCCAGCCAGACTCCTGCTGCTACTCCTGCAGCGTGGCCAGTGCCAAGGACATTTACAGAGCATGGAGGCCCGAGGATTGGGCTGTGACCAAGCCACACTCGTGCACATTCAAAGCATCAGGCATAAACTGGTCCACAGCTCCAAGTTCACAGCAGCTACTGTATTTTGCAGGCCTGATTTGTCCCTCCTCCCGAACTCCTGGTTGACAACAGCTTGTGATTAGATGCACAAATGGGAGATTGATTCATTTTTGCTGCCAGGGTCAACTCGCAGTCGTAGCAACAAGCGCAACAGGATGAAGAACAGAACAGTTCACAACAGGATCAGGGCACAGAACAGGAAACAGTGGCACTGAACTGATTTCTGACTTCAGAAGCTTTCAAGAAAGCAAATCAGAAAGAGGGAGTAAGGGAAAGAAAAAATACCCGAGCTGGAAGCCAAAACAGTAACATGAACATGTTGGTATGTTCTGAATACCTGTGGGGCTAATTCCCCTTCTCTTTAGTTTCTGATAGAAGCTGCTTTCACAGTTAATTCCTGCCTCGCTGTTCCCCCCCAAAATCTGTCCTTGTAACAGATTATCACATAACAGCACATTTTGCAGAGGGAAGTTTCAGCATCTTTCAGCCTGCCTTTTGTATTTAAAAACTTTGAACCTATCTGGAAAAGGAACTCCCTACCAAATCCTTCCACAAGGAGGAAGTTAATATTTGTACTTTTAGCCAGCCTAGTAAAATCTGAAGAGCTTTCCCAAACAACATAACTCATTAAAGAAGTCATTTTTTTCCATTAGTCATCTTTTTTTTTAAAAAAAATGTATTTTTAGTTATTATGTATTAACACATTTCTGAAAGACTGCCTTAAAAAGATATATCCATCATATTCAACATGTTACATCAGGAACGTAGCTAATTCCAAATTATAAATATAGAACAGCATAGTTTGTCTTTTTGTATTAGCAACCATGTACATAAAATACTGTAAACAAATACTTACGGTACCATGGGAAATTGTAAGAAAACCATTTTTAACGGAGCACTTCCTTTTCTGCCACACTTTTCTGATTCTGGTTTAAAAGGAGAAAGAAAAAACGTGACTCAATTTTTAATATATTTAATATTACATGATTTCAGCTCTTTGGGACCTCATTTTTTTTGCAGTACAAGCCAGCAGTTCTTACCCATCACTTTTCTTGTACAGACTGCCGCTCCGTTCAGTGCCATGTTCCTTGTTTCCCTGAGGTTGATGTAAACTGTAGGCAGTACTCTGACGCATCTGAGAATCCTGAAATGTAAAGAACAGCAATCTGTAAAGCAGGCCACAGTTTTTACCAACTTACCTATCCTATTAATGAGTTTCAGAGCTTTTCTTCTCGATTTATAACTGATTTGTAGAGCCAAAAAAGCACATTTTTCCTCCTTGATTAGAAACAGAAATTCATTTCTTCCTCCATAAGGCACAAAAAAATATTTATGAAGCAGCCATCATGAACACTTATCAAAATCCTCCACTTTTATTTAGCTTTACTACTGGCATTTATATGTTGTTTTAGCATGAACGGTAACTGAGCAATGTGTTTTCCAACTCATGCAAACACTGTGGTGTAAAAATACTACAGGTAACTATTATCTGTAATTCCAACACTGTAGTGTAAAAATACTACAGGTAATTATTATCTGTAATTCCAACCCTTCCATTCTAATAAATAAATAAATAAATAAATAAATAAATAAATAAAGTTAATTAGAAGTGGTTTTCCTTGTGGAAACGGAGTCATTATTGCTTTTGGAAAGCAACATGAACCTACTGGAAACAGTTCAGTAGGTATAAAGGAATTAACAGAAAAATAGAGAAATTATTTCCGTAAGAAAAATCAGTTAAGTGAAACCAAAGTTAGTTTTTCCTGGGTCCAATGACTTGAACAAAGTCTAATTCTGGGACCAGAGGCACCAAGTTTTAAACTAGACTGTTCTCACTGCCAATGGAACTACTGACTATTTTGGCTACACCAAATTATACCGCAGAGATATAAGACAGAAAACAGTAGATTAAAAAAAAAAAAAAAAAAAAAAAAAAAAAAAAAAAAAAAAAAAAAAAAAAAAAAAAGCCTATTTAAATGAATACCTGAGAATATCCAAGCTTGAACTTAAGAACTACTAGAAACTACGTTGATAAAAATCCTCTTCTGATTAAAAAAAAAAAAAAAAGAAAAAAAAGAAATAGGACCTCTCAAGCACTAGTAGCTTGAGGACAAAATAAACTCATTTGGATTTTCTGATTGTACAGTGATAAAATATACAGTGCTTCCAAAATAATGATTCATAAGATCATTCCTCTCCATTTAAAATTAGCTTCATACATAGCGCATGTAGACAGTAACTCTGGATACAAGGAGGGGAAAACCCAGAGCACGTTTGGACTGTGCTTTTCCCTGGGGAACATGAGCTCCCAAAGAGCCGGGATGTTTTACAGGGAGCAGCAGCGCGTTGGGCTGTCGGTGTCCTGCTGAACTGCGGCATCAGCTCATGCGAGGTCAGGGACACCTCGCTGTGGTGGCACAGGGGCAGTGCCACCACATCCAGCCCCCCTCAGCGTGGGGGTTGCTGCAGGTTGTCCAGCTCACTGCGAGGACAACCCTGGGGCTCAGAGGTGCCCAGGGGCCCAACGCGAGCTCAAGGCAGGTGCTGCCAAGATGGCTCCTGCTCTGGCAGCACCACCTCGCACCCCTCCCTCGTCCCTCAGCGAGTCATCTGAGGAGCTGCACCACGTGGGCCTCCCTCTGGGCCCTCAGGACACCACAAACCACCATTTAAAGTCCATTTCTGACAGAACATCCGGATTTAAACCAGCATGTTTATCAATCTTCACAGTTATACAGAACTGTTTTAGTATCTCCTGGCTGCCAAGCATGAAAACAGAGCAACATGCAGAACAAATTCTCATCACCGATCAGGAATCCCTGCATATGTTCACCGGCTTCTGAAGAAAATCTGCTCTGACACCACCAGTTATGCCCTACCAAAGCTTTATACTTCGCCGCCCGTTATTCCGGGTTGTTTCAGTAAAAGACCTTCATTCCCAACAGATCAGAGCCCGGGCAGGAAATTAACTTCTGTTCTCCATATCCTCAATTACGCACAGATTTCAGATGACCTCTACTACGTGCCCACAGGAGAATTCCCCTTACTTAGGTTTTTGCTGCTGCTTTTTGTGGGGGTTTTGCTGATGCTTTTCAGTTACCTTCCTTCAGCTGCTGTTTACGCTCGGTTGCTGTGCATGGCTTCCTGCTTCACTCCGGCTACAGAGGAAGCTGCTGTGGCTGACGTGTATTTCCACACATTCATTACCCCAGGCAGTATTTTTAAAAGGTCTTATACTATTTCATGGAAGGGAGTTAGGGACAGGACGGGGAGGTTTTCACTTCTGAATCACCGGTTCAGGCTTTGTGCAAATTAGTGCTGCCCAATGTCACTTCCAGAGGATGTTTTTTTTTTTTCATTTGCCTTGAAAAGCCAGTTCATGATTTGGATCTCGCTCCTCACAGACATGATGCCATACCACAAATCTCCATTACAATTAACATCCTTCCGGGCAATCTCAGCATGCCTTTTCCATATGCAGGCCCCCCAAAGGGGCTTCCCTTATTTCTGGCTTGCATATTCTCCAAACAGGAGGACAAGTCACAGATAACAGGGTCAGATCCAATAACCTCATCAGAGGAGCAGGAACAAGGTACGTTACCTATGGGAGGAAATGGATTGCTGCAGGATATGGGACGTATTTAGTGCAGAAGATTGTCATTTAAAATACATCTTAATCTTAAGGAGATTAAAACAGACTGAAGTGCACAAGCTTAAGAAACTGAACTTTGTCCACTTTATCAGCTTTGAAATGCAGACAGACATACACAAAAAGGTGAGTCATTTAATTGCAGCATGTTTATAAGTGAATCACTTCAGTGATCACAAACACGTTTCTTTGGAAGCCGTCTAAAGACTCACTTCTAAATCGGGCTGAGTAACATTGCTAACAACAAAACAACTGGGAACAAATTATTTTGTAAAGGTGACCTGTGATCCAACCCAACTTTCCACACAAGGAGCTTTAATCGATATACAACGAATTTCAGTGAATTCCACAGCTGCTCTGTATGAGAGCTGAGCCCATCCTGACCCCTCCTGAGCATAAAGGTGTCAGAAATCCCTCACAGCTTCACAGCAGCTCCAGTTTCTCCCGCATTTTACCTCCCTGCCAGAAGGATTTTCCAGCTGCACATCTTACCTCTCCACAGCCCTGCGGAGCCTCCAGCAGCTGCCTCTGCCAGAGCCCCCTGAGGCGGCTTCTCCTCCTGCTTGGCTACCACGAGCTTTGTCAAGCAGACAAAGCTCCTGGCAGGGCAGTTACACAGGCTATGGGTTCCACCAGTGCTGCAGAGGAGGCAGATGCAAGTCTGAGCACTAGATGAAATCTAACTTTAATCCTAACTTTGCAGATCTGTGCACTGACATAGACAGTTGTTGCTACTGGCTGGGAAGCAGTCACCAACTTATTGTCTTGCTTTAAGCTAGTGCTTAAGCCTTCCACAGAGAGGACGCAAGAGAGAAATAGAGATAATATAACTCTAAAGTTGATCCCCAAAATTGTAGGAGATCTACAATCTGAGGCAAAAAAAAAAGTTTAAAAATTAATAACAACCATAGCAGACACAAAAACATTTTTCAATGATCACTTAAAAAGATGTTTCACTACAAAGCAGGTCTGAGGAAGTTCTGTACAGGGGGAAATAATGTACACAGTCACAACAACAACAAAAGGTCACTATGGATATTTATGTGCTTTGTTAAACATAACAGAAATAATAACTGCATTCTGCTTTTAAGGCAGGAAGCCCATTTTAATTAAAAATACATACATCTTTAGGGTCAAGCAACTAGCCCAATCAAATCAAGCAACTGGATTTCATTCCCAGCAAGGAGGTAAGAGGCAATTACCATTTTGTCCTACAATAATTTTCCTTCTCAAGAAACACGCTGACAATTTCCACCCCCTCCTGGCCCATGACAGAGAACAAAGCAGAAGAAAAAACTGAAATGACCCTTTTTTCATACTAACAGAAAAAAGCTCATAGGAAAAATCCAGTTTCTTGAAATCTGAATGGAAATCATGCCAACTATTTTCATTAAAATATAGTAACACTTACTCTCCTAGACTTCGGTCACAAAATGTAAATGCATTTCAGGAAGGAAAAAGAAATCAGTTATAGTAAAGGAAATTGCAGCACAACAAGACTATTATGAGTAGGTTGTACAGTAAATCACACCAGGGCTGTTTGGCATCCCACTGATTAATTGATGTTTTTAAAATTTTCAAAAATAATTGTATTACTTCCCATGCTCTGCAAGTAAAGGCTTATATCTAAATCTAAAAATTTACATATAATGAATATAGTATAAAACACTGCATTTGTGTTTTTAATTGCAGTAAAAAAAATGAGCGATCAATTTGTTATTGTATTTATTATTCCTTTCTCTTCAGTCTCTGAAAATCAGATGTGTGCTCACATTTTTCCTATACAGTAATATCAATATCACAGATAATAACAGGTAAACTCAGAGTTTCCTTTACTGCCTTTAACAAAAAAGACCTGAGTAGCCCAAGAAGCTGGTAACACACCATAAATAGAACAGACTTCTTTAGCAAGAGAAGGCAGCCAAGAGTGAAGCCAAAGTAGTCCCCATTTCCATTAGGATCATTAGTCTTTTAATCTACAGTGCTGAAATTTGAAAGTTTTTTTTATGCCTCACAGAACCTAAAATGCTGCCTCCAAACTGTAGAAGACTTTGCACACAAAGATTATCACCCCAAACGGCACGTGGTAACAGCAGCACCTCCAAGTTAGGGACATTTAAGACTGTTTAAATGTGTAGCTAGCCATCTGTTAGAGCTAGGTGGAATGGCATAACCCTCAAAGGACACTGGAAGAAAGACGGAGAAAGACGTTTGAGTTCTCTAAACTAAACCACTTAATTGTAATCCCTCTTGAAAAGAGCATCAGAAAGATTAATTTATCACTTGCTCGTGTCCCAGCAGCCCCACAAAGGAAGCTGGCTTTTGTTTATATGAAGCACAAACCATTTGAAACAAGTACAGACTTGATGGTTTGGGTTTGGTTATAAACAAGAGGCTTGCTGCTACATCAGAGCCTGTAAAATATAATTTCTCCAGTGAATTTTAAATCTAATGACAGTCATAGATGAAGCTTAAAAAATACTATTTTGGCAGACTTGTGAACTGACCTAACCCTTGCAATACCTTTGAAAACTGGTGGCTTGCAGCAGAATATTAAACTTCATTGTCATTTTTGCCAACGATGATTGAGTGTTTGGGGATTTGGAGTTATTTTAATTTTACATAATTTTGACAATATAGCAGCTTTCAGGATGTACATTCTGTACTGACTGTATCTTTCGGATTTTGTCCAAGTTCTTCCACTCTCACTTTGAGCTACAAAGAACCCATTGCTTACAGTGAGTTCATAGCCAGCCCACCAGCTTTAGTGCTGTTCAATATTAGAAAAGCAAGCTTATTTCACAGTAATTCCTGCACGTATTTTTAGTGAGGATTCCTTAAAAAAATCCTCAAATCTTTGTCAGAAGAACACAATATGAATGTCAAAACAAAAATGAATACATTAGCTGAAAGAGATTTATATGGCTAGTGAAAGTTAAAATAATTCTATTTCAAAAAGTAACATTGCATGGGAAGCTGTCAAAATGGGTATTCCAAAGTTAAATCACCTTATATGCTCACCTCTTTCTGATCAACCTGGAGTGCTGATTTTAAAATATCTCTAAGTTGCGTGAGTTGTCTTCTTTCTTCATCTTGTGCTTGTTTTATCTTAAATGAAGAAAAATACCAGTTAAAAAATGAAGTATTAATTCTTCTTAACGCAGTTCTTCAGAATTTATTACTTAATGGGTTCACTTTTCTGACAAATATTCAGCAAGAATGAAAATATGAAAATTAAAATTAAGTTATAATCAGTTTCCTTTCCTTGTTATCTTCAAGAGACTTGGTAACAGCTGGGATGTTGCTGGTTAAGACCATTGCCTTTGATACTACTTTATGTTATTCAAGTTTTGTTACATTTGAAACCATGTGGTTTTATACCTAAGCTTTTCAGTTACAACTTTTTAGAGAAAAACCTGCTTTGCTACAATTTTAAATAGCAGGATCTTTCACTGCAACTAAGATTTCTGGATACAATACTTAAGTAAAATATTATAATCTACTCAATCTGAAACAGAACAATTACAGTTTTATTGTAAAATACAGTAAAAGAATAATTTAGATCAAACATTTGAAAGATTACTGCTCACTGTATAAAGATCTGTCGAGAGCGTCTCAATTGAAGGCTTGAGACTTTCCACTGCTTTTAATCCATCCTGAAAGAAACTTTAAAAGAAAAACAAAAACCTCATTACTTATCTTTGTTGTGTATTTTCTGTTAAAAAAAAAAAAAAAGCTAAAAAAAAGTTTGAAAAGATAGATATACATAGTAGTATGACATGCTAAAAATTTCCAAGACCTTAGAATAGACTTTTTTTTTTCAGGTATTTATTTTAAGATCAATCCACTTCCATATTTCCCTCTTAGCTCATTCTAATATACAAAATCCCCAAGGTTTGGAACTACTGCAATCAATTGCCACAGGTTTTCTTCATTCTCATCTCATACATGAATTCTTTTTCACAGCTTTTTGAAGCTTTTTTTTAGAAATGTAGCTTCTGAAGGCTCAGAACAAGCAAATTTAATTTCCACTATATATAAAATCATAGAGACTTTTGGAGCACAATAATATCATGTCTAATGGAAGCTTCTCACAAAAGGAATTCTGTTTCCAGTATTACTTCTTACTTCTGGACTATATGCAGTCTCAATATGCTTATGGTCAATAAATTGGATGTATTTGTGTTTTGGAGGAGTTATTTTTTACAATGACTGTTTCAGCTCTTAAAAAAAATACACTTTTTTTTTTTTTTTGGAATAAGTTTTAAAGAAACCACAACTACATTAGGCAAAAAAACAGTCTGCTGCACTATTTGCAATTTATGTATTTTCAGCCTAGGAAAGAGACAACACAAGACAACACTCATGTTGTGAAAATTCTATTAAATTAAAAGACAAGATGAATGACAAACTACAACTGAGATGGATTTTACAGCAAGGGAGTAATATAGGGAAAGAAACTCATACAGATTCAGGCTGTTTTCTTAAGATAAAAACATACTAATATAAACAGGCTGATAGTGACTCTTTTTAGCTTTTAACTTCTACTTGATAGTTATAAAACTGAGCTGCAAGACTACAGTAAAATAAGTCCATCAGTCCTATGGAAAGGCCAGAAAGACCAGTAAGTCTTTCTCTATTTGAAGAACAGCTGGAATGTGTCAGATGATTCTGTGGCACTTCCCTGGCACAGACAGTTATATGATAAGGACAGTTATATGATAAGAACTCCTAAGTTTCAGAATCCAGTACGCAAAGCAGTGGCTGATCTCGTGCACCAAAGCAAGTAGTCAAAGAAGCTAATGAGAACAGCTGAACCTTGTATTTTGAAAAGGAAATAAGGTGTTATCATGGTGTCAAAAGCTGAAAATAAGACACTGCTACAACTATTGTATAAGCGTAAAGCTGGAACATACTTGCACTGTGCATGAAAATACTTGATCAAGTTCTGAAGCAAGTCCACTCCTTTTTTAATCTTGATTTCATTGACTTTCAGCAGGTACTGTTAAAAGAGAAATTCACAAAAGAAATTGAAGATTACAATTACTGCTACGGCACTTTATAAAATGTTATTTTCAACTGTATTTAAGAAGCTTTATGAGCTGCAGATTGAGCGGCCCTACAAGAGAACGTGTCAAACTGTGGCTTCAAGCACAACTCAGTCACTCAAAAGCAACTGTTGTCATTGATGCTTTCTGATACCCTATGGGGATACTTTGCTCTGATTAATTCAAATTACTCCTGCCTTTTTCATGAACCTAGCAGAAGACTATGTTACATGAAGCTTAAAAGGGTTTAGGCAATGAATTTAGGAACCAACTTGGAAATTTAGCAGCTGATCTACAAACCTATCTCACCAGTGCTTAAGTCCATAACCTGACAGATGTCACTAAGGTAGAAAGTAATTTATTCAAAGAAAAGGAAAGAGAAAAAGTTACAGATCATTTTAATAATTTCTAATAGATTTTTTTTAAAAAAATGACTTCTGATTTTATCATTTTCTCTATCAATTTCTTATAGATGTTAATGATCATGGCTAATAATTAACCTTAGGAAAAGCACTTTTGAAAAAATCCTCCTATGGAGCTTAAAAATAAGACCAATGAGTGTCCCTTAGCATCAGGCACAGATGAATTCCACAGCAAGTGACTGCTCCTCCCCGCATGGCTTAGCACAGAAGACGGCAGCCACCTAAACCAAAATATGTTTAGCCAAATATTAACAGGAGTCCGTAACTATCCTTTAAATGAGGAGAATGTTTAATCCCTGCTTAGATAACCGACCGACAGGCAAGGGGGTAAATGCCTTCTTAACAATGCTCCAATGCATCTGCTTTCCCCTTCTCCAGTTGGGATAAATATTTCATCTTTGCTTTTTAAAAATCACTAAAATAGAGCAGTATCCAAGGGCTAATTTTCAATGCTGCAGCTTTTTGTGCTGGTTCAGGTAAAGTAATGAGTAGCCAGCACAATGGTAGATGTCTGCACTGGAAAACATTTGGTTGGAAGAATCATCTCTCCAATTTCTGTTAAATTAAAAAGGGAGCTCAAGGCATGTGGTATTAAACTCACTTTATAGAGAACTATCCTACATTTATCATAGATCTTCAATATACTTCACCTCTGCTTTAAGAACAAAAAATAAAACAAAAACTCCTTTTATGACTACTCAAGAGGTACCCAAGTGTAATTTTCTCCCTCTGTCCCCTCCAAAAAATACAGTGATTCTTTAGCTATTCTACATAAAGGTAATTGCATCATTTTTTACAGATTTCACCCAGGATCACATCATTGTTGCAACCAACTAAAGCGCAGTGCTTCACTGTGGCAAAGGAAGAGAGAAGCATGTGTTTCTGGTGACTTCTTAGGAAGGATACAGATGGGCAATTATTTGGCAACATCCCTAAACACACTAGGAACACAGATCTCCTCATCCGTTTGGAATATCTTAGGCTGGCTCCATCGACAAGTACGAATTGACTAAATATCAGCACCTGCAGTTACTAAAGCTGACAGTCAGGGCACCTGTTGTTAAGCTATGTTGGCATATTGATAAGCCCCACTTATCATATTGAAAACAAAAGAAAACACCCCTGGTGTATTTTTCTGCCAAAGGATAGAAAGAATGAGCACAGCCATTTGGATCCCCAATTTGGAAATCCAACAGGAGTCTGATATGCCTTAGAATCCAAACAAAAAACAAACAAAAAGAAGATCATCAGATGTAAAATACTGCAAAAATCACCAGCATTTTGACCTGGCAGCATTCTGAAACATCTTGAAGATACCCAGATGCCATCTTTAGCATTTTTTTCCCCAACAGGAGCCCAACAGTTTACTAGATTGAGGCTTTTCTTGCCGTAATGCTGCAGCAGCTCGGAGTGTGGAGAACAATGAAGAGAATGATTCAGAGTTTAAAATAACTTACACTGAAGCAGTACTGCAAAGGCTCCTTTATTACCACCTATGAGTGTTTAACTGAGTATTCCATTGTTTAATCTAAAATTATTTTCTAAAAGAAATTAGAAAAGATCAGGACATTAGCACAGAAAATTGTATGTTAACAATTTGGGTCCACTAATACCTCTGTACTTTCCTTAACACTATAAATTTTTGCTTTTCAAAAATTTCCTTAGGAAATTTCAGTAGGACAATATGAGCGTCATGTTGAATCTTACCTCACACATCTGTAACTGGAAAAAACGTCTTTCTTTTTCCATCTCTTCTGCAATTTCAGCTCCACTTATTTCTGTACGGATCATCCCATGCAGCTTAGCATGCTCTTTTTTCTCCTTCTCTATTTTTGTCCTGTAAGGCAAAGAACCAGTCAATGAAGTGAGAAATCCAAAGCCTCTCAGCAAATCTGATTATTCATCAAGTCTGCTGACAGATGTAGAGCCCAACTCCGGCAGCCTTGTGTATGACTTGCTTCCAGATGCTATTTCACTTGAAATTTGAAGATGACTAGAAATGTGCAATGACACACAGTAGCAGAAATCCAACTCAATCATCTGTTAAAATAATTTCCTGACAGATACTCTAAGCGAAGGGACTAAATGGGAGGAAGACACTAAGTTCTTGTGCCGAAGAAAAACAAATGCAGAAACAAAACAATCCACCCACTATCTTTCTTATTAAAGTTAACACATTACCCCACCTGACCAAACACTGGCTAACAAAGTGCAATTATGTCACTAGATTTATTAAGTCTTGCCTGTCAGCAAGTCATCTTCTATATATACAGAGGTTTCCTAAGCCAGCATCCCAGTTGCCATCTCTGCTTGTGTGCCGAGCCAGTTGGCACTGGGAATGCTGGCCGGCCGGCTGCGGGGCAGACTTCAAAGGCAGCTACACCAGCTGTCCTCATTCCCTCAAAGTTTCCAGGACCGTTTTCCAAGAGCTCTGAATGAAACAGGTTCTCCTGCAGAATATAAATGAATAACCAAAGCCTACCATGCAGCGTATCTCCCCTGCACACTGCCATGCATTTGTCTGGGGTATTTTTCCTGTTAGTGTGGAAGGGAGTAGTGTGATTATATTAAGCAAGTAACAAGCCTAATATGAAATAAGATACTAACAAAAGAACATAAATGAGGGTGTCTCTGAGTGTTTACTTTATGGAGAAAGATTTCTAATTTGTCATCTGTATATCCTAGAAGGAAAAAGTTGCTACAAGAACTTCTGAAGGAAATGGGATACTGCTCTGGAACAAGAGGAAGCATTAGGATGGATTACAGGAAGCAGAGCCAAGGGAGCACAGAAGACACTGGGCTGTACCTCCTCACGGGCAGTCAAGTGCCTCTTGGCTACCTCTCTGACGAGGTGATGCAGCTCAAGTGCCCTCTTAACCTGATACTAACTTTCCCCTAAGAGCGCGTGGGAAAACGTCTTGCACATTCGGAGCACTTCCAGCCAACAGGATCTTCTGTATGATTCCCTCGAGGAGGAGATGTCTGTTCTTGCACCTCGAGCAGCAAAGGGAAAACTAGAATTAACCCCACTTGTCCCCTCCCTGTTGTCACAGCAGTTTGAAAGCAGAGTCTTCCCTCTTGCCCTCATTCCTGGCCAAAACACCAGAGCCAAATCCTTGTGGTATGCCCACAGCCAGAGGGAACCAGACACAACCTCAGGCCATCAAGTCCTGTGGGAAATAACCTTTCTAAGCAAGCTTCTCTCCTTGGAAATGCATATTCAGAAAACTCTCATTCACCTGAAGGAAAAACATCTTCCAGAAGGCTCACAGTGTTTCCACAGAAGAAAATCCCAAAGCCTCTGCATCCACCTCCTCTCAGAGCCACCCAGGCCATTTTGTAGCCCCAGAGGTCAGAGTCCCAATGAAAGAATTAACCAGGCATCAGCTGGGAACCAAGCTATACCAATATAAAAAGGTTCACAAAGAACAGCAAATATGCAGCTCTCTTTCGAGAGAATGTATGTGATAATAGCTCCAAAAACCTCACAGCAAAGATCCACGATGGTTTAAGTTTCCATGCTAATCGAACAAGAGCCCATGAAGCCACGGAATTCACGTAATGTGGTTCAAGGCTAATAGTTACCAACTACTAATATTTTTATTGTTTACATAAAACAATACTTCAAAGTAGCATGACATAACCACCTCCAAAATTAAAAGAGCTTATTACCTTGTCCTTAGGTGTCTCTAAATGCTGCTTAAACCAAAAGATAACCAACATCATCAGCCAAATAGGACAATATCTGATACAGAATGATAAATACAGTATTAAACAGACGTTGTTTCCAGATACTGAAACATTTTTAAAGAAAAAAAAAAAATTGGGTGGAAGCAGCCTTTCCGCTCATCACAGGGAACTTACATTCTCCCAGGTGTCAGGCACTTAAAAAAAAAAAAAAAAAAAGAAACACAGCACATTGACATGCACCCAATAATTACAGAAACACAACATCCTCGCAGCAATTTGCTGGGGCTTCATTTGCATTTTGCAGCAGCTGGAAAATTTACTGCGTAAATGGGAAGCTGGATCTGGAAATAAACTCAGAGGCAGTGCCTAAAAGGCAGTGCCTAAGAGGCAGCCGTTTGGAAGCAGAGTGTTTTGCAATTGGTTCTGTGGCTTCCTCAGCTTCAGAAATGCTTTAAAAGGGAAATCTCAGTGACAAGGGCCAGAGGTGGGTGTTGCCCTATTTCAAGCTTGCATTTTCTTACTTTTATACTTCTTGTCTCTAAATATGCCATCACCTTTGCAATGCACAATTTATTCTTTTGTTTCACTACAACGTGCTGCCTCCTGTCTTATCAGGACTATAAAGCCCTGGGTTTCTAGGGAAGCAAAGAGTCCATGTGAAGCAGCGTTCCCTGGAAAGCTTTGGAGTGCCAAAATGTGCTCATGTTTCCTATCAAATCGAAAGGGTCGAGTCAGGATCAGCAGCACCAAGTGCCAAGAGGCAGAGGGAATTTCCACTGCGACACTGAGCAAAACCTTCTGGGGAAGCGAACTCTGAGATGAGCCACTGTGGGATTTCTAAATAATGGGGGGGATTCAGGTTTTCCAGGCTGAGGAATTTAACAAAATTAATCATAAAATAAGAGAAGAAAAATCCTTTTTTTTTTTTTTTTTTTAAAAGCAAGAAAAAACGAAGTAAAGCAAGGAAGAACACGCTCAATAAAGCTGCTGGTTCTGAAGCTCACGCAGCACACGCTACAGATATAGATGTTGCCAACAGATTAAAATCTAGGCACCCTTCAATCCATTCACAATGCAGCTGCACATGACTAATGTACAGTGAGTTCAGATGCATGTGATAAGGAAAGTTGAAATACAGAATGAAGAAGGATAACAAAAAGTAGGTTAGATATAAAACGGCCTTGTCCACTCTGTTTTCTCTATATCAGTATTTTACAGCTCCAATTTGAGATGCAACAGGTCCTTCCTAACTTTCAATGTAGATTTTAATTTATATTTCAAAGCAGTAAGCCAGGTTAGTCAGGATACCTATGTGACAAGTTATGCAGACTGGCATTAGGGCCAGGAAGGCATAGATTAAAAGCAGGGAAGATGGGGGGAAAAAAAAAAAAGAGCGCTTCCATGGGCTATTTTGTTTGATAAACCAGTATTACACATTTTCATTTCAAGTTTCATCCAGTCTTCTTTTTCCACTCTCCAAAAGCAGCTTTGACAGACTAATCTTCCAGTGAAAGAGCTTATGACCCTTCATTTTCTATCTGTCAGGACTGACAGTAGATCACTCCCCTCTCCCTCTTTCCCTCCTGTCATACAAGGGCTGTAGAGAGAAAGCATCTTCACCTTTCACTCATCATGCACTTGGAGAGGGGAGAAGAATGAAGACAAAGGAAAAATTGCAAAATTGCCCAAGTTTTTCCAGTATTTCATTCCCAACATCACCAGATTCATTCAAAGCTTTTTTTCCCTTCATTTAAATCATCGCCAATCTCTTTCAAACTGAAAATATTTAGTATGAAATCATACAATTAAAGGAGCATATTAAGCTACATTATTTGCCATTTTCCTTTTATGTCACTATTTTCAAGTTAATTTGACCTCCGATTACTGTCGTTGTATGTGCTCTAAAAAGAAATATGGCACAATTATCCAATGGCCTACTGGTAAAGGTTAGAGCTCCGAGAAAGCAGTTTGAGAAAAACCTGCAGAAATTTTCAGATATAATCTTTAAATATGGACTTCAAAATGATTTTACCAAATTAGGAGCATCATTGTTTAATCTCATACCTACATTGGTATCTTTACAGAAGAGTGTACGAAGAATTTGAGCATTTTCCCACTTTGGTCCAGTGGTTCAGAAATGAGTCACTAAAGCCACACTATGAGCAGCTGTTTTTCTGCACAGTGGTATAAAGCACCTCCACGTCCTTCCTGGTCTTGTAAACCCATAAACTAACTCAAACAACTCATTCTCCCACTCAAGTGGGCGCAACAGGCTTCACCTCACAAGGAGTGGCAAAGGAGGAGAGAAAATCATCCTGTCAATTTTCAGAAAGTATTTAGTCTTCACTAAGCATAACATGTACTAGCACAGGACACATGGAGATTACATAAATTCACAGGCCTAAAAATAAAAGGTATCTTGAACCAAAAAATAAACATTTTTTTTTTCTTTTCAGGAAAGATAGGTTTGGGCCTGGAATACTGATGCTACCTACAGAGATATTAAATAAATAACCCAATTGAGTAAGTTTATACTATTCTTCCCCATGCAAAACTGATAGAGTATCGTTACCCCAAATTTACAACAACAGAACTGCTCAAGCTGAAGATGTGGGTGAAATCTGCCTCACTGCCTTGTTAAAGAGCAGTTCTGGGGACCCGCGCGCTCCTTCCCCACAGGCTCTCAGGGCACGTTGGCCATTAGGGGGAAAGAGCGACCGCCTCACACAGAATCAGACTATGTGACGTTGGAAGGGACCCCTAGAGATCATCCAGTCCAACCCCCTGCTCCAGCAGGGACACCCAGAGCACGGGGCACAGGGCGGCATCCAGGAGGGTTTGGAAGATCTCCAGAGAAGGAGACTCCACAGCCTCCCTGGGCAGCCTGTTCCAGGGCTCTGGCACCCTCATGGTCATGAAGTTCTTCCTCACATGCAGATGGAACTTCCTGTGTTTTACCTTATATCCACTGCCCCTTGTCCTATCACCAGCCACTACTGAGAAGAATTTGGCCCACTCCTTCCTACATTCTCCACCTCAGGTATTTGTACATGTTGATAAGATCTCCCCTCAATCTTCTCTTCTCCATGGAAAACAGGCTCAACTCACTCAGTCTCTCATTATACGGGAGATGCTCCATTCCCTTAATCATCTTTGTCGCTCTACGCTGGACCCTCTCTAGAAGCTCCACATCCCTCTTATACTGGGGAGCCCAGAACTGCCCCCATACTCCAGGTGCGGCCTCACCAGAGCTGAGCAGAGGGGCAGGATCCCCTCCCTTGACCTGCTGGCAACACTCCTCCTGATGCAGCCAGGATCCCATTGGCCTTCTTGGCCACAAGGGCACTGCTGCCTCATGGTTAACTTGGTGTCAACCAGGACTCCCAGGTCCCTCTCGTGGAGCTGCTTTCAGAACAGTTGCAAGTTAGAAAGAAAAATCACCCAACTTTGTTTAGTTACTTCAGGTGATGTGACGCAAATAAGTGCCGCTGGAAGGCTGAGGCACAGCCCTGTACACCAGCACTCTGGAAGAACAAGGAACTGTGAACAGGCCTCTCCTGTAAGAACCCTCTGCAGATTTACAGGACGTAAACACCCATTTATAGGATACTGGTGACTAACACTGTGTTTTGAGGAAAATAACCTAAGGAGTTACATATCCGCAGCAAGAAAAAGTTGCCAGAACAACTGGCAGCTATGGATGGTGGTCCAAGAGTCTAAGATTGGATCTTAACTTTACTATAACAAGTAACATTGGAGATGCACATATTTAAAACACAGTTCATTACAGACAGAGTTCAAAGCAGCTCAGAAATTGCTCTGGGAGAAGGGCAAAACAAATGCCATCTTAGAATTAACTGAATTTCTTTTCAGACAAGTCATTTGGATGTATTAAAACCTGATAGACCATAACCAAATTGAGATGAGATATTCAGGGAAATAGGCTGTATTTATTCCAGAGCATACACTCCTCCAGAGACTATAAAAATACTCCTTTGGTATTTGGTGCTTAGTGGCACAGATGACTAAGAAATGCAATCAACAGGTATGGTTTGAGCAAACATGCACGCTAACAAAGAGCAGACTGGAAGATTTGAGCTGTTAATTAACCCAGCGAAAAAGAAAAGAGTAAGAGGAGGAGAAAAAGACAAATATTCACATATTATCACTGGAAAAGACAGATAACTAAGCACACCTACCTGGGTATGCATACAGTGTGAGCACGCAGTTACCTACGGTAACACAGTGAAAAAGGCAATGGGATCACCAAGCAAGGAAGGCTGAAGAGCCACAAGAAAATACTGGTCTTGTCTTTGTAGATTGCATTGAAAAAGAACATGTCCTAACTGTCAGATTTAAACCACAATAAGTAATTTCTATCTTTTTTTTTTTTTTTTTTGAGGGGAAGGAGGGGCGTGGAGAGGAGAAAGCCCTTTGTATCAAATAATTTGCCTGTACCTGGTATTCTGCTTACACCAAGCCTCAAGCAGATGATCCTTTGGTCTTGATCAAAGTGAAGGAGTCTAACAGGCTAGACGAAGAGCTTTAAACTCTAGAATACTGATGTGGGGCTTTCATCTATCTGCTTGAAAAGACTAGAGCACACCAAGTATCCCAGGCCACTCCCTGGAAATATTACAGAAAGGAAGGAATTTCCTGGTGAATTTCTGTTGCTTTTACTTTTTACACGCTGAGTAATCTGAGAAATAAGTGGTTTACAAGTAAGCACTGTCAAGGAGATGTGCTTCATTCATTCATCAACAACCTATAGAGACGAGAGAGGTAACATGGAAAACAGTATCTCCTTACAACGCAAAAAGCAACCTGTCCTATTTGAAAACTAAGTCAGAAAGCAGGTTTTTAAAAGAGTATTGCTTGAAAGGAGAAAAAAATGCATGACTTAATATAACCAGCACTGGATTCAGTCCCACAGAGAGAAGAGAAGCAAAATCACACATGTTTTCATGGGCTGAATGTATACAACAACTCTTCCAATTGTATACTGCTCTTAAGCTCAGGTGAGGATCCCAAAATAAACAGATTCAAATACGTTTCTTTTAGCATTTTTATTTCTCATATGTTTAGGTTAAATTTAAAAAAATAAGTATTTTGGGAGTATCTGTCTCTGAAACAGCTGAAAAGGACTGTTGTTGGTTTATGTCCCAGAAGAGTCCTGCAAATGTATTTATTTTAAATCTTCCACATAAGCATTTTGGAATATCACTATGCAATGCATTATATATAAGCAAACAGGCTTCCACATATAGTAATCCAGCACAGGTAGACAACAGTACTAAATTACAGTCCTGTTCTTTATGACTTGTCCTCAGAGAATAACTACTGGCATCAGCAAGACTTAGAATCCCTCATTACTTCAACAGGTGATACCTGGCCTGACACCAAATGGGGCTGTTCACTGGCATTAATAACATGAAACACTGCAGACATAAAGAACATTAAACACTGCAGACAATCATTAGGCCTTTGTGCTACTAATTAAAAAAAAAAGAAAAAATAAATATCGTTCTAGATTCTTAGGCTGTCTAGTTAGCTGGGGAACTGTAAGTTATTTATGCTAAACAGGGTGTCGTATCATGTCATTCTTCTGGACGTGATTCATCAGGAACGGTCTGATATGTGGAGATCTCAGAAGATGAAAGATGCCACATACTCAACACAAAACTTAACTGATTGTCACAATCCTCCTAATATAGGAATAAAGAATGAAAGCTGCTAATTAAATTCTACTTCAGAGGCCACTGAGTGTTTTGATGCACCTGATTAGTTTTAATCTGCACAGTTTTATATCCAACTAGATGAATCAAGTAAGTCAGAGAAGTCTGGCACCTAGGATAAGCACAGCTCATTTTGGTACCTCATAGGTCTTCAAGTGATTTAGTGCACAGGTGTATTTCTTGGGTTAACTAATTTTAGGGCTTTCTTTTTAACAGGCATGTTCACACAAGTATCTTAGAATAAACTGGATCGGATACACAACATGAGACATAGTTGACAAGAATTATATAGGTATCCACCCACTTTTAGTACAAAATACATCATCTGAGAGCATCCAACCTTGGCAAAAATTGCAGAAATGTAGAATAGTTTGCAAGAGGCAAACTATTAAGTGTGTTTCACAAAGGCTTTTGGTGATGAACTGATTTGGAGCTACATGTCTTACTGGGGACCATATCCCTGAACAAACTCACTCCAAATGGCTTTACCACCACACTGCTACGTGCAAAAGCCTCAGTACAGTCTCATAAAACTGCACTAGAAGCAGAGCTTTATTGAGTTACTACAAGTGCTCTAGGCTAGCAAACCTGAAACTAAATCTTGACTTGCATTCTCCTGGTAAGTGTTTGTTAAGGCTCTTGAAAACGCTGAGGCATAACGTATATAATTTCTTCTGTGCTCTTCTGACTGAAGGAGCTTGCCTTTGTGTATTAAACTAGCTAATTACAATGAAATAGTCCATGAAGAAGTAAGAAAAAACAACAACAAAAAGAAGTGCAAAGGACATGAAGAACATTCCATGTTGCTGCACGTTTGGTAGCTAAGGACTAAGACAAAGAGCAGAGAGCTTCAGTTATCCATCACTGTCCCCCAAAAGTAGAGGAAGCCAGAGAAGTCAGGGCATTTTCACAAAGCTTGGTCTCTAGAAAGACACCGACACTCCAGGGTAGCAACACAGAAGCTTTTAAAAAAGGAAAATATTTATTTCCAATTAGGGCACAACTTCCTCAACTGAAATGGAAGAATAAGGAGATCCTGCTCATTACTTGGACCTTTATTAACCAAACTGCTCTACCAGATATACCAACCATCATTGCCATGGCACAAAAATGGCCGGGTACTTGTGAAGGAAGTTATACATTATGGAGTACAAAATTTGAAACAAATATGTGTACCCACTTGTATTTTACACAGCTCTGATTTTAAAATAAATAAAGAAATATAAAATAAAAAGCAACTCTTCATCTCAGGCAGAAACTCCCTTAATATTAAATAATGACCATCTCTAGATTTCAAATTACACTTTCTTTTGAAATAACTATTAAAAAGATACATACACTTTTGTTTCGTAGTCCTTCCAAGCTTTATCAAAGGGTTTTTTCAGGTCCTGTCAGGACAGACAAAAAAAATTAGTTACTGAGAAGAACAGGAGCTCTAAGGACTAAGGTGCACCTTGGCCATTTGCACTACCTGACAAAACAAAGAACTTGAACAGCTCACCCAACAACTATGTAAAAGCAATCTTGCCCACAGAAAAAGCAATCTTACAGAGAGATGCAATAAACTCGTATTTTAAAAAGCACTTCTAGGATTACACAGATCCTGACACAGTGCTGTGTGTCACACGGTGTAACCATGTATTCACACCAAGTGTACACTGTGCAGTTAATAAAATCACCTGTTTTCTCTGCATTCCAGCTCTGAAAAACCTCGGTCCTGAGGCTCTGGTATAACCTTGGGTAAGGACTTGGTCCATCCCACTGTAGTTAAAGGAATCAGTCATTTACCAAAAGGAATCAGCTACTGCTTATCTTACAGGCTTAAAGGGAACTGCACTAATCCTTGTATCTAAACGACTTATCCAGAATTCTCCAAGTTATGTGCCAAATTCTTTTAGCTTTGCTTTCTGAAGAAAGAAAAATAGATAAAACAATTTAAACAAGTGCTGAAATTATTTCACTGAGGCTTGTGCAGCAGTTGAAGTTTTGCTGAAGTTGAAGAGAGCAACTACAAGAGATCTCGTTAACTGGCAGAAGTAGAAAAACTTTGCAACAAGGTCTCAGGAACTGATTCCCACACATCAGCTGGCTCATCCAGCAACAACTAAACTGAATAAAGCAGCACTCAATTATCATCTGTTCTAGGCAGGAACCACACAGGGCAGCATTGTATTGTAACGAGTGCATTGATTTTGCCATAGAAAAAAAGACCAGGAGGAGTGAAATGTGGTGGGCAACAGGATGATGAAGAGTGGCCAGGCCTATCTTGCTAATAAGCTCTTCATTTTCCAGGAACTTATTCAGACCATTTATTTTTAGTTCATTTTAGTTTGTTAGTCTGCATTTCTTCTTCCTTCGGTCTCCCAGAACAATAGCTGCCAGTTGTTTCCTGTTTGTTCCATACTAAGTAAAGCGCAAGTCGGCAGGGCTGTTTGTTAGCTATAGGCTTCGAAATTTATTATAAACATATTATCATCTTTGTTCTATGTCGTTATTATTTGGAACAGGAAATATCCTCAGGGCCCACACACATTTCAGCATTGTGAAGAAAATTCCTATACTTACTTACTCAGCCTTCCTAACAACCTGTAAAGTTTCCCTTAAGTTTAGAACGCTATATAACAAAATATAATAATAATAATAATAATAATAATTTTTAAATAAAATGAAGCAGTAATCCCCTTAAATAGTAAATATTTGTAAAATTATCAATACTTAAACCTCTTTCTTTGAATGTTTTACACCTCAGCATTACTTTTTAACCTTCCAAATGTTGTTTTGTATACATAGCCAAAAGTATCCTGTATTTAAAACCACTAAGAGAAGGGGCAACTCAGTACATACACATACAGAACTCTCCTGTTCCTCAAGCTAATTTATTACTTTACTATACAATACTTCCCCTCAAATAAAATTAATACATTAGCTAAACACATTTACAGCACCATCAATAACTTTATATAAAAAATAAGGAGATAATCATACCCCTTTTACTCCTTTCAGATCTCCTTTCAGCAAGCTGTCCAATGGAAAAGTGATTATGTTGTTCATATTTTGAATCTGTGACAAAAATACATCAACATGTTAAATTCATAATAAAAGAAATTGTTTTATATTATAGAACTATTAAAATATGAATACATTTTAATGAAGAATGATCAGGCAGTCACAAGCGACAGATTTCAGAAAGTTTCAGAAGAACTATTGCATATTACTTTCCAAATAGTGCTTTATGAATATATTTCTCAGTGGAGACTGTAATCAAAGGCAGAGGTAATGTGAACTAATTACACTTACTCAGGAAACATTTTAAGCCATACCAGCAGGAAACCAGCAGAATTATTGATGCTATCTCGTCCAGCCGTGACTGCAAAATCAGGCTGTTAATTTTTACATGTCCTGATTTCACTCTGTTTAAATTATACGAAAACAATGATACCATTTGTCTGTATTTATATATTTACGTGCCATTAACATATTTTAATCTTGTTTATTTTCCTGTCTTTTCAAACCTATTTGATAAAACCTGTCTGTTGTTCTCACACTACAGAGCATCTTGCTCTGTTAGCAGCTCTATTAACAATCATTGGGGATACTAATTGAATATAATACAGGCCACCCCAAAGAGGAAGATCTCTGGCTATTGAAAAACTGATAGTGGCAAAACTATTTGGATATTTTGCACATATTAGAGAGAAATATATCTGTTTTCATTTATCTTTCCATAAGCATTTTATGACATCCTGGAATTTAAGAGTTGGCAAGCAATCCCAGAGGAAAGCAAGCTTCATTCAAAAGAAAAGAAGAGTAAAATAATCATAGTCCTAGACTATCGGTACCATAATATTTTGATAAGGAAGGTGTCTAAGAAGGACAGTAGGAACAAGACATTAAGCAGCAGGTACCAGCAATAGAAAGGCTCCCTTTCCACCCTTGAGGATTTGGGCTGTGTGTCTAGGCAGAGTTTAAACTATAACAAGCCAAACAGACTCCACTGGAGAGTAATAAACAATGTAGGGGAAGGGGTAGAAACTACAGACGATCTGTTCTATTAAACCACTATCACAGCTCAAGTTTCCTCTCCTGTTCTCCTTGAAAAACTGCCCTAAAATCAAGGTCCTATGGAATCACAAACTGCCTATGTTTCTTTTTAAAATAATGCCCATAAAAACAGAATGAGCAACATCTTGATCTTGCATATACAGGCGGTAGATGGAAGGGTCCACAGAACAAAAGATTGAAGTGATATTTTGGAAAAAGATAGACGAAAACATAACATGCACAGATATAATACACAGACATGCACAGCTAACAGGAGATGCTATCCAAGCATCTCTATCCAAGAGAACAGAGAGAAGCAGGAAAGATCCCATTTAAGATCACAACCCATACAAGGTTTTCCTTCTGCTTCATTACTCACAGGCCTAACCTAGAGATCAATGCTTTCATAACCTCACTTTTATTATTGTTGAAATTCAGCTGATTTGGCACAAACTGAGATGAAGCCATTTCTCAACAGCAGGCTGAAAAGAACTGTGTTTTTTTCCTGTCAAATTAGAATGGCAGCACCCTCAACTACTAACACAGACATATTTATTTAAATATCAACTCACTCTCAAAGCACTTCTGCCTTTTTCCTAAAATTTCAAGCACTGCACCTAAACACATGCTCCTGGGTGCAGTTAAGTTAACCTTGAAGAGACTTTGAAGAAAGATGAGAAGAAAAAGTAGGTTATTTTCAAAGGCACGGAGGAGGATTGCCCATTCAAATTAATTCCTTCTCGTGTTGCTACCTGCATATTCTCTTAAACCTACGGTATTCTCCATGCTCCTACCTTCCTTGTAACAAATACAGACATACATAATGCATGAACGTGTCACTATTAACCTAGTTAGACCAAGCAGGCATGCTCGTATCTATAAATCAGCAAGCAGGATGCAAAAAATGATGCTACATTTTTATTCCTCTTTTTGAGAGGTTTAAGCTAAACTATCTAAGAAAATAAACTCACTTTTGGCACAAGAAGTAGTATTACTGTGTGTATAGAGAGCTAAAATGACTAAATCAAAGATGCCTCTACATTTTGACTCTTTCAAGCTTAAAAACATTAAAGAGAGACATGCACAAAGGTGCAGGAATGCTGCTGAGGAATTAAAGGCATCCTGTGGCAGAGGAACACCAGCAACTTCCACATAGTTAGGAAGGAAAACATCTTTTGACCTGGATTCCACTTCTAACGCTGCTGCTCTGGCAGACTCGAGGCTTCCTCTGACAGCTTCCAACGAGGTAAGATGACAGAGACAGGATCGTAAATTAAAACATCACAAGCTGGAGAAGACTCAAAGGTGGGAAAGAGAAGTGTCAGGAGGGGGGATGTAAAAATAAGCAGCTGCTCAGCTGCCAGGAGAGATGCTGAAGGCTGCAGCCACGGCAGCGCTTTGAAAGGGGAAAGAAGATTTCCCCTTAGTTTAGTGCATGTGGCCAAATGCTGATAGTCTTGGTTTGCTAACCTTCCTATCCATTTCAGCAGTCTTTTTTCGGAATGGTTTGGAATAGTGATGCCTGCAGTCAAGTATTTTGTACTGGCATTCACCCACACGAGCAGTATATGATACGACACCTCTAGCTCTTAGGAAATTCTGCATAGAATCATAGAATCCTGAAGGTTGGAAAGGACCTCCAGAGGTCATCCAGTCCAACCCCCCTGCACATGCAGGGTCACCTAGAGCATGGGGCACAGGGCTGCATCCAAGCGGGTTTGGAAGATCTCCAAAGAAGGAGACTCCACAACCTCTTTGGGCAGCCTGTTCCAGGGCTCTGGCACCCTCACTGTCAAGAAATGTTTCCTTAAGTTCCTGTGGAGCTTTTGGTGCCTCGGCTTGTGGCCGTTCCCTCTAGTCCTATAGCTGGCCACCACTGAAAAGAGGCCGCCCCCCTCCTCCTCACTGCCTCCCTTGAGGTATTTATACATGCTGATCAGGTCCCCCCTCAGCCTCCTCTTCTCCAGGCTGAACAGGCCCAGCTCTCTCAGCCTTTGCTCACAGGGCAGATGTTCCAGGCCCCTGATCATCCTCGCAGCCCTGCGCTGGACGTGTGTGTGTGAATGTCCTGCCACACGCTACGGGTTGGGAACTTGGTGATCAGTAAGGGCGCAACAGGACACTGCTTGCTAAACAAGCTCCAAAAGGCAGGAAAAGCATTTTTAATGTCTTCTTAAAAGTGTGAAGAATTGTAAAAGCAAAGGAGGAGAGAGATCTGAGGTTACCCAAGCCCATATTCCTTGGAAATGGAGAATTCCCCATTGAACATTTTCTAAAGTAGGTTAAAACACTGAAGTGATTGGTTTCCTTTGCCTTTTCTGGGACTTTTTATCTACCTTTTTTCACAGTAAGATCCCATTTATATAAGATTTATTATTTTCCTCTTCACAATCATGCAGTTACCTTTGAGCCAAATCATACACCTCCATTTTTTTAAGCCTTCTTCATAAATCAGCCTATTCAAAGGCAGCTCGTTTGAGCTCCTCTCCTCTGAATTTCTTCCAGTTGGATCAATATCCTTTTGGCAAACAAACCACCGTAACGTTCCAGACGGAGCTGAACTGGTGCCATCTAGGAAGGAATTATTACATCTTGCTTTTCCTAGCACCTTGGAAAAGCAAACAACAAAAGGCCCCTTGCAGTTATTGCACCTTCGTATCTCACTGCAAGAATAAGCTTCAGCATCTCATTGCCAGTGTCCAATTTCATCTCTACATTAAATTTTACATTTCTTCCTGATTATTTTAATCTCTTAGGACCTTTTGGATGTTTTAGAATCTAAAGATAATTTTGTTAAAAGGAAAATGAAGGTCAGTCCTTCCATTTATATTTGTTTGTTGACTCCTCGCCCTGTCTTAAAATATTGCTCTGTGCAATCCTTTAATACTTCATTCTGTGCAATCCTCTGCCTAAAATTTAAGATGTATACTTAAGAAGACAAAACTAAGTCAACCAGCTTCTATATTTTTTTCAGTATTAAGCCAATCTTTCCTCATGAATATCCAGAGGCCACAAAACTTAAATCATAAAACTTCACATCTGAGACTCCAAACTCCAACAGACACCTACACTTACACTGATATTTTAGTAGCTTATCCTAGGCACCTAAATAGAGTTGTTCTAAACAAAACATATGTTTGTGAAGGTCTTGGTCTGGAAATTGAGTCTGACTCACTATCCTGGATAGAAAATTCTGGGCAGAAAATTCTGTGAGTTCAGTGACAAGAAAAAAAACTTTATTATTGTGTTGTCTTTTAAACAAGTCTCTTCTTAAATTTAAGAAAAGTGAAGTAGAGTAGAATCCATGGGTAGAAAATTAAAATTATTACTGTTCTTAGATTTCTCCTGGCTAAAAATCCAAGGATTATCAACAGAATCACAGAATCACATGGAATATCTTTCTCCCAGCCCTCAGATTCCACTCCTCTAAGCCAGCATTTCTTTATGAGCACTTAATTTAAATAAATGAAAAGGATACGAATATGTAGAAGAATGACAGCTAAAGAAACTGGAATGTGTTAAACAGCTACTTCATTTTCACAAATCAAGTTTCTTTTCAGGGAGCATTGACACAGATGACAGGCAATTACAGATTTTGTTTCTTCTCTGCAGAGCAATCTAAGAATAGGACTTGAAAGAATATTTGAAGTGCAAACATGTTGTGCTTAGCTTTTCCTGTCCTAATATTTCTTATATTAAGATTCACCCCTTTATCGCTTAGCACTAAATCTGTTAGGAAGACAGAATATTTAAACTCATAAGTAAGTGGCATATAAACTACCTGGGAATTTATTTCTCCTCTTGAATGGGTGTTTTAAAAACCACTTCACATTTGAAGAATCTGAGTTCTTCAGAAATAGTTTTCAGTTTTGTGCTGTGCTAGTCACACTATTTAAAACTGCACATATAAAAGTGCAAAAAAACACAAATAAAAACCCAAGCAGCTCCAAGACCTGAACATTTAAAAACTTGATGCCTTGGTAAGTCCATGAAAAGATTAGTCTTCAGGAAACCTTTAAGATGCTAGGGAAAAAAAATAAACTCTGTTGAAGTAGAACAACTGCAGAACAACTTTATAATGGTTTTTACCTCACTAAAGGAAAGATTAAGGAAAATCTTTTTGCAGAAGCACTTTAGATCTACAGCTCTAAAGGCCACCCAAGCCAAGCACTGACAGAACATATCAGCTTCTAGAAAGAGAAATCAAAATACCTGATAAAGCAACAGCTGGCAGCAGCCCTAAAGCTTTGCCAGTGTTAACAGCTTTGGCATCTGTTCCAGTCTGAACATGCCTCTCACTTCCCTGAACATTCCCCACTCCTTTCAGCTAAAACCTCGCTAAATTTGTGGAAATTAAGTACCCTATGCAACTAAGGGAGAGATCTACGTAAAAGTAACATCTTTCAGGATGGATTTCAACCCCTGCAAGCTGTAATGTCCCTGCCTGCACTTCACATGAAGCTACAGCAGACAACATGGTTTGGTTGTAATAAAACACTGGAAGAGAAGGATGTTTTTATATCACCAACCTGCCTGCAGCATTTAGAGTTGAGTATTTCACAACATGGTAAGAATACATGGGACTTGCTTTATATAAAGCTATGATCATCACAGGAAAGAATCCAGAATTATTTCCAACTGCGGTATAGTACATTCTATACTAGGCGACTCCCTTGTAATCTCGTAGAAACCTAGACTTAAGGTAGCAAACTTTTAAACAGATTTGCAACATGACCAGAGTTTCAAACCTTTATTTTGCCCATTAGTATTGATTTCTAATAGGTAAAATTTAATAAAACCATAATTTGATTTAGTAATTCTGATATAAATCTTGCTTATAAATATTTTCAAGCAAATGAAACTCTTACATTTTTAAACATACTTCTTTTTAGACAAAACTATTTTCCTAAAAGAGACACCTACTTCAGAGAGTATTATTAGCTTCTTCTATTTCTTCACTTTTCCCTTGCTAATCTACAGAATACAGAAATCTTCAAACCTCAGCAATATCAAGCATATTAAGTAAAGGCAGAACTTTACAAAGCCCTTTTTCCCTCGACAGCCAGTATTAAAGAAAGAAGGTGTCTTTGCTATTGAAATATAAGAAAAACCATTACATTCATGCCCATGAAATTATTTTACACTTCAAAAATTGAGAAAATCAGAACCACAACCTACAAGAAACAGAAGATGGCTACTATCATGACATATCCATTTCTCACATATACAAAATGAAATGAATGTCACTGTTGACAGTGAGAAGGAAGCAAAAGATTTAGAAATATTTCTTTGAGAAGACACACAAAAATCTGTCATGGATCAGACAAAAATAAAGAGATGCAACTGATGAAACATAATTCCCACTTGTCTAACTGGTCCGAGCACATCACTCTTCCTACAGACAAGTACTTTGTCTTTAATTTGTTTTCCTATTTGTAGAAAAAAAGTTACTCTTTTCCAATTTTTTTGCAAATATAGCAATTATGATTTTTAAGAGAACAGACTGAGTTTTTTTGCAAAGCTGCTTTTTTAAAAACTTTTATATATCTGCTTAAAATACAACACATGGAAAGGATGCAGCTTTTACTAGATTGCCTTTTAAACCCACCTAGACATCGCAATTTACAGATCCATTTCTGTAATGAAATCACCATTTGGCAATTAAATATGATAAGAGAGTTGTTTTAGTCAACAGAAGGTATTAATTAGAAGACCCATTCTGCCTGCCCTCCCATATGGGCAGTCTACTCAGGCTGACTGACTCACAGAGAGCAAAGCTGCCTCTGTGATACAGAAGCTCAGATAACATTCGTGTATCTGCAGCTATACCGATCAATAGGACCACTATGAAACACATTTCACTGCTGATAAATACATTTAGGGCTGGGTTCTCTCTCATCATCAATATGATGATTGGGTGAAAGGAGGGGACAGCAGCAGGCAGGGAATGGGACTGCCCTCGATCACATCAGCTGGAAACATTCCCCAAAGAACTGATTATGACCAGCTGGCTGCAAAACTACAGACATTTGGTCTAGATTCACAAAAGCATTTAATGTGTCTACAGCCCATTGATTTCGGCAGACAGGGACTTTGAAATGCTCGTAGGAAACTGGGTCATCTCCACTCCCTCACCCCTAGGATACAAGTTCTGTAGCTCCCAGTAAAATTGGGACTTACTCAAACCTGGGAAAAGTCCAGCTAGCAGGATGCAAGTCAGAATCTTTTGTATTTATGCCTTCTGATTAATGTGAAATCAAAGCCGAAAATTCTCCAGTCGTAATTAAAATCCACGTTCTTCCATTTGGCTCCATCCCATTTGGCTCGCTGGAAGAATGCTTTTAAGTCTTCCTGGCTTCAGTTGCAGGATTGGTCCCTAGTGGACACTATTGTCACTAAAGGATTATGTTTGACTTTATTTTTCCCTGACTCTTCCCTGAGAAGCAAGAAATTCTCTTTTCCGGGGACACTAAAATCCCTCTTGACAAATACAAGTGGAAAGTGTGAAAAAGTAAAGGAAAAGAAATATGAACACAGAGTAAACCAACCTGTGATTTTACAGTTTCAAAGCAATTTTGCATGTGTGTTTATGCACACAGGTTATAAATGCTTTGTTGTGGGAAGCAGAAAGCTGTGGGAACTGCAGGAGTGTTGGGATTTCTTGGGATTTTTTGAGTTTTGAAAGGGGAAGGGCCAAGGCATGACACACCTCCTTAAGCCAAGATGTTCTTTTTTTTTAAAAATAATGGCCACCAAAACACAAATTGTCCTCACCATGAAGAGTTGCTGTAGTTTAGAAAGTCAATCAGAAGTTTGGAAGCAGTTCATATGCATTATCCTTTGTAGCAGCATCACATTTGAAACATTGTTTTTCTAAGCAATTCTTACCAAATTTTTGAAGAGTGCAGTTAATTCCTTTGTAAACACAGAAAATTTTAAAAATGCTGTTCCCAAATCTGGGTCATCCCTGCAAACACAGTTGCCTCCAAATTTCTCCAGTGCTTGTGTGTACTGTTCTTCATTTTCCACATGAGCTTTAAAAAGAGCAAAACATAAAAGCATTGTCAGTAGATAAGGGATTACAAAAGTTAGGACTGAACTGAAAGCACTGACGTTGAAAAATACTGACATTCACTTGTCAATAGAAATTATTATTCAGATTTTGACATGCTGCAAGTATGAATAATCTCACTAAGTCTGTGTGTATCTCTACCTACATATTGGACAATTTAAGATGTAATCAGCTTGCTTAAAAAATAAACTATGTGGAGCCACAACATCTCCACACCATATCAGGGACCATGTAACTCCTATAATGAACTTCAGTGGTTTATGAACTCTCAACTTGCACATGTCTCTTGGGCAAAAGATGGAGATTAGCATTAACTCAACTACTCAGTATTAACTTAGCATTAGCTTAACTCCTCAGCATTAGCTGAACTACATGAAGATGCAGATTCACTTTTACACTATTGCAGACAGACATAACAGAACGTCTCTATCAGTTCAATTTGGGAAAGAAAGAAAAAAAAGTCCTTCCCAAACCCGAGTTAGGGACTAAGTTAAGCCTGAGCAAGATACACCAAGCTGGCACCTGAGAAAGTCAACCTTTATGAGAAAGTCAGCCATTATGCTGCCTACTTCTCCTTCCAGCCATGCCAATTTCTAAAGCTTCAAAGGGAGTCAGGAAAAAAAGTTCACCCTAGAAACCACCATGTGCACAACTGGGAACCAAGAATCTGCCTTGGCCCTTACCTGAGACTAGCAGAAGCCCTGAGGATTCACGAGGATTCATCTGTTAGTTCAACGGGCCAATTTCTTTCTAAGCCCACTTGTGTACATGAACACATTTGATATCAAAGGATTCGTGCTGCAATGTATTTCTCAGTACTTCTGTGGTTTGGTATTTGGTTATATAGGCAGTTTGCTGAACCTGCTGTCGAGTGCCCACTTCCAAACAAGGTGCCTGTGCACATCTCCACCACCTTAAGTCAGAAAGCCATTTGGGAACTTGAATTCTCAAGTAGCTCCAAAGTCTCTTTTTCTTTTTTACCCCCCACCAAACTAGACTAAATCCCATGGAGCATTAGTGTAACAGCATGTAATTAAAGACTGCCATAATGTATGTGCAGAATTGAAGTTACACAAGCAGTATTGATTCTAGAGGTTTCTACCTCGAGTGCTTGAATTGGGAGCCTACAGAAGATCGAATAATCCATCTATCTAACACTGTTGTGTGACACACACAGAGCTGAACAAGCTGTGGATGAACTGGCACAGGCAGCAGAGAACAGGCGTTAGCAGGACACAACTCCAGCTGCTCGTTCGGGGCAGTTCTTTCCATGCTGCTGTCTGCACCCAGCGAAGTTTATTTACTCACAGGTCAGGGTGGAGTTAGGGCATCGCTCAAACAAGAGCAAAAGGAGGTGGCTACTGCAGGGAGAGGAGGTGAGCAGGCTGCTGCTGCCGGCTGTAGCCGGAGGGGTGATGAGCACCTGAGCCACACTATTTCCTCCAGCAAACAAGAGCTTTCTGTTCTGCACAGCATCCCCCAGAACTGGGGCTTTGCTTCCAGATCTATGCACCAGATTAAAAAAAAACCCAGCAGTTCAACAGCAGGTCTGAGATGCAACCTGTGCAGAACGTTCCTGCTCGTTTATTACGGCAATATTGTTATTTGAACTAGTGCTCCAGAAAACCTTTCCAAAGGAAGGAAATAGGTCTTTTTTTTCTTGCTTTCTAACAAATGCAAATGGACCCCCCTGCCCTTTGGTTCCCTCGCCATACCCTTTCCTGATGGATTTTGGAAGTTTTCCTGCCCACAGAAGGTTGGGAGTCTATCCAAATAAAATCTGAGCAAGGTTTGTTTGGGGAGAGGGGGTGAGAAACTAAACCATCTACATATGGGAGGCCAATCCTCCTTAATGTTTTCTAAATTCAAACACACAGAACCCCAGAAGAGGTTCACGTAGCACACAAAGAACCTAGAATAGTAACTGTGTTCCTGGCAGTGCTGGGCCACAGTTCTGTTTCATGGAAATAAACTAGAAGTTGTGGCGAGTGGTTAGGTTAGTGGCATTTCTGCTGATGGAAAAGCTGCTTTCAAGTCTTCATTGTCAAGAATAGACATGGTAAAATGTAGAAATTAAACAAGGCAGCAACTGCAAAGAGAAAATGTAGTGAACTTCTACAATGGACTAACAAGAGCACAGATTAAGAGGCAGTCAAGCACCCCAAAATTAGCAAATGGGTGAGTTAAAGAATAAGGAGTGCAAATAAATATGTCAAAGATGACACAGCTCCAGCTGAACCTTAAACTGGGCCCTGCAAACCCCAAGATAACCATTAGTTTGGGCGAGCAGGAACTTCCTTTCAGCAAAGCTGGTAAGAATTAGTGCACAACAAGACTTCCTGCTATATTTTCTTGTATCTGAACACCAACATGCCCACAAGGTCCGTCAAATATTGGTGGCTTTCCAACATCTTTGTCAGCTCTATCTACTTTGCATATAATACAGGCCTTGTTAGCACTAATTGTGATGAACTGCAAAGTGACAACAAAAGCCAACAAAATGCTGTTTCTTACTGCTGCTCATCCACAAAAGCAAAAACTTCACTTATTTTGTCAAACATGATAAACATTCAAACCTCTGAGATGGGAGCACAAACAAAAATACACAGAGTAACGGTTCTTCGCATTTCTATCCACCTTGCCAGAGAAATATCTGGGTTTTTTTGCGCCATGACAAGGAAAAAAAAACCGCACCTCATCAGCTTTCTCTTGTCATGAAGTTCTCCACATGACTGGAAGTCACCAGCACGGTGGAGGTTTCACAAGTCAGCAGAGCCAAGGTAACTTCCAAGTGCTCCCAGAAGGGGTAACTTCACCCCTCCCCTGCTCCCAGCTCTAAGCCACACGCCTTCCCACTTCAGCTGCTCGTCTAACTCCACAAAAATGGATGGCTGAATAGCTTTAGGGGAGGTAAAAACCTCATGTAAGGACCTGGCAAGGGCCAGGAGCAGTGGAAGGAGCCTCTGGGCCAGACCTGAGCAGGGCACCGGCAGCATTACTGTAAGCTACAGCTCACTGTAATACAGCTGCTGGTTAAAATGTCTTTTTTTCCTTTTCTCATAGTTACCCACGTAACCATTTCTGATTCACTGCTCAGATCCACCAGCTTTATCAACAGACACTACAAGGAATGATGATCTACTTACCCAGACCAGATATGTTTATCGCTTTGACAGATTTCTTCATTTTATAGAGAACCGTTCGGTCAACATCCAGCGCCTAAAATAACAGAGAAAGATGAATGTGAAACAGTGGTTCAACCTCTGTGAATCTGTGCTCAGGAAAAAACCTTCTGTGATTATAACACTATCTTAATTAATTTTATATCTGTAATTAAGAAATTCCTTGCCTGTCATTCCCACCCCCATCCATATAACCTATTCCAAGCTATCTAGTCCACAAAGATACATTTGCTATTATTGATACTTTTGCTGTTGACCAGCATCCCTTATACCCAGCACATCTAGTTTTATTGATAGCTTAATATTCCACAATGAAAGCATTTATACAATCTTTTCCCTATGTTAAATTATTAAAGAAGCTTAAAAAAATTCAATCCATTATGTGTTTTGACATTGCTGGAGAAATAAGCAACGTCCCTTCCTCAGGCAGAACACTAAAAAAGGAATTTAATTTGGGCTTTCATGGATAATTTAATTAATTGCAGTCCTAGACATACGAATTTTCTGACTGCTGTGCTGAACAAAACAGATTCCACATATCTCAAAAATACAATTTGGTCTTTCACACATTTTATTGCTATGAAAAGCTTTCACCAATACAATATAAAAATTCAAGTTTAAATTCTGTCCAGAATATTCAAACACTTATTATCAGTTCCTCTCAAATAAAAAAGTGGAAGCAAACAGCCATTACTAAATTTAAGTGAAATACAGGCAAACCAAAAAAGTAAAATTGTTCAGGAACAGAGAAGCAGAATTACAATTATCCAAAAAAAGTTTCAAAAGAGGGTTGGGGAAGAAGGAAGAAATTGCAAGAAAAGTTAAATATGAGTCCCAGAGGTAGTGATGTCTTTAAACCTTATGGAAGAACAACACTGAAAGCTACAGATTATATTACATCAAGAGCTGCTTGGTACAATATATGCTAAAAGAACTAAATGCCACCAAATTCATCCAGTTTTCATTCAAAAAATTTCAGTAAATTGCACCAACGAGGAATCTGACCTACTGCTGCTTTACAGTTAATCACTTAAATCAGTCAAGCAACACATAAAAGGTAGTTACTAGGACTCTTACTGATTATTTTAACATACTGAACAAAGATTATCAATCATATTTAAGACAGTATTCTTAAACTGATTTCATTTAGACCACAAATAGCTGGGAAAAATCCGGGCAGCATTCCAGGGAAACCAGAGCTACATGTTGCCTTAACATTAAGTTTACCATGTCAAGGTGCTACTGCAGCCAGTGCAAGTTTCACCTCCCATTCACGCTGGAAATATATTAGCAGAAGTGCTGAGCCCTCCATTACCTGGAGTTCTGGAACACAGAGCAAGGGGAAAATCCCTAGCCTATATAAATTATTGAGTTTTATTCGACTCCAGATCAGTGATGTGAATTGCACCCATTAGCACAAAGTTGAAGACACTGCAATATCTCAAAGGCTATGAATAATGACCGGCCTGCATGGAAATACCGCTAAGCAAACGACTTCCCTGGGCATAAAGGTGATCTCCACGAGTAACCTCAGAGAAGCGCCTCAGCTCATGAGCTGAGTGCAGGGGAGCCATCACTTCATCCCCGCCTGCATCAGAGGGCTATTACCCTCTTGGAGACCAGGCGAAAGTCTCCAATTACGAGCATTACAAATAATGTTTCAAAAGTGAAGGGCAGTGGCCAGAGAGTTATGGATTCAGCTCCCAGCCGAGTCTCAGATCTGTGTGTACTGTTGTTAAAATATTTAATCTCTGCAACTCAGATCTGGAAATAAAGACATTAGGGGAAAAAAAAAATCACCACAGGTTATTTTTTTCAAAAAAAAAAGAAAATTGTTTGAAGGATGATGATGTAAAATGGATTACGACACCCTCCCAAACAGTCCTGAGATAAGGATGCTTCCTAATGCCTGCCGTACATGCCCGAAGCAGGAAGCCAGGCAAGAGCTTTTTCCCTCTTTTCCCCCACCAAAGCTGTCACTACGGCTGGCCAAAAACTCACCATCACCTCCTGTTTCCCCTGGGATTAGGGAGAAGGGAAGCAGAGGCCTAAGAGGCCGCACAGCCTGGGCCCAGCACGACCAAGAGCCAGGGCCGCCGAGGCCGGGGCGGCTGCGCGTCCGGGCGCTCTCCAGCCACCTCTGGCAGCTGCTTCCATTGGGATTGAAAACATGGGGACAGCAGGGAAAAAGAAACCCACAGACAGGCCTGAAGGCAACTGAACAGCCAGACCCCAGGGCACGATCCGAGGACTGTTTTTGGGGCAGCCAAGTTGGTTTGTTTGGGTCCTTTCCCAAGAGCTTCTTTCCCTTCCCGCCTCTGAGCTGTGCCAGGACAAGTGTTTGTGGGGCTATGTGGTAAACCGTAGCAGAGGAGCCATCTGGATTTAAAATAACATAAGGAAAAAATAAAAGTTTTAAAAGTGGTCAGCTGGGTAAACTTTCCACCGCTGGTTACCAGGAAGCCCCTTAATACGACACAACCCCATGGAAAGGACAAGGGGAAAAGGAATGAAGAGGAGAGCAGCTGACACCAGTGCCCTTTCTGAGGAAGGATTCTGGGCAAGAATCGGACAAACGGCAAGAGTGAAGCCAAGGCTTTTATTGTCCTCCAAGTTCCACCAGCTGGTTGGTTTTGGGGTTTGTTGTTTTAATTTTACTACATTAGTCTCAATCTTAGGAAGTCTGTTTTTATTGTGGATATATATATTTATAAGATTGAGTTTGTCTGGAAACGGGAACCCCTTTTTGTGGTGAGCTGAGCAGAGTTTGCAGAAAGCGGCTCACAAGAAACATTCAAGGAGCCACTGTGACTAAAACAGGCGAAGAGTGACCTGGATAAGACACTGGCTTCATAGCTGAGGACCTGGCTCAGCCTCTATTCAGGTAGGTGATCTTGTCCCAATCCATGGAAAACACAGAATAATTCGCCCATCAGCAAACTGTCCTGCTTTTGCGTCAAGCCAACTCGGACTTGACACGTTCCTTCTTCTCTCTTCAACTGAAAAATAATTGGGGCTATAATTTGAAGTAATTTATGACTTATAGTATTCCATGCACTTGTATTTACTCATGAAACTCAAAAGAATACCAAAATGAAAAAATTGTCACAAAAGTAAATTATGCTTCATAAATTATGCTTCATTCTCTACAGGGATTTATTGCTATTAGCTGGTCTCATTAATGGTGATGGGAAAAAAATCAGTGACGACTTCAAGCTCACTTGTCCAAAGACAAAATATATACAAGAACTAGCATATCAGTCAAAAAAAAATGAGAATAGAGGTTTTGATTTACGAGATGACTGCAAAATGACCACAAAGTACCATGATGATAAAGCTACGAAAAACAAAAATGACTCATTTTTGTCATATTTTTCTTTTGTCATATGAAAGAGACCTCATTCACAAGGAAACAAAAGTAGTTACTGAAGGTCACACACTCTTTGAAATGTTCTCACTATTAAAAAAAACAGAAGTGTAAAAAAGTAAGGGTCCAAAGTCTTGGTCTTCCCAGCTTACGTGGCTCTCTCTCAATCACTGGATATTCGATATTGATAAAGACTTAAGAAAGATTACAGGGGGAAGACAAGGATGCAATGTAGGTGGTGCTTTCATCTATCTGGATATGAAAAAAGATGGAATAAAAAGGCTTTCTTGCATTGCTATAGTTTGGAAGTTCAATTACGAGGCATAAACTGTGGCAAATTTCAAGTCAGCTAGAGCATACAGATGGCTCCAGGGAATCAGCACACGCCTGTTATACAATAAGGATTAAACATAAAGGGGATTTAGCTAAAATGTGGGCAGAACAAACCACCTTCCTGGAAAGAATCTCATGATCTCCAGTAACCCAAGGATGTTTGGGCCTTGAAAACTAATGACCCACAGGATATGTTTGGACAATACGATGCTGGTTGCCCACATCCCATGCCTGCTTAGTTAAATCAACCTCTGTCTTGACAGACAGGTTGTAGCCTGGTCTCTCCTGAACTGAAAAGCCTGAGCAACTCCTTGAAGGTGGTAACAAAGTGTGGGGAGAAGAAGGGGAAAAAAAAAAAAAAAAAAAAAAAAGGCAGCTGAAACTTCATTTAAGCTGAAACTACTGAAACTAATATTAGGATAAGAAAAGATGAGTAAAAGCTGTATATAAATGAACTGTAGCTAAAAATTGGGAAGACAAGTTTGATTCTGGAAAGACTTCCAAATAAAGGATAAAAAAATATGTAGCTATTTTTAAGAGGAACCCAAACACATGTTTGAAAGGTAAGATGTTAGTACCTGTGGTGGTAAGGCATCAGACTTGCTCCTGTAGGAAGTTTCTTCTAAACCTACGTTCTTGTGTAAAATGTTTTGATAAGGCTGCACGGAGGAGCGACTGAAAATCTTGAGCAGTTGAGCACCTCTAGTGATGTGTTTTAGTCTTCCCTGCAGCCTAAAAATGAGGAAGAAGGCTTGGCCTTGCTTGCTGCTGGTTGGAATAGGACATAGAGCTCTATTCGCAGCCAGGGATTCAGAAAAGTTGCTCCAACATGAAACTGAAAAAATATTACTTAGTTTTTAGTATTATTCTTAATATTTTATCTTTCTTTGTCTGATTTTTAGCACTTATAAATCATTTTAAATGCAGCTTTGTCTTGTTCCCAACATCAGACCGATGAAATGAGAAAAAGGCTTCTTGTAGACATCTCTGCACACACGGATGGGCCTCGAAGCTCCCCTCCCTCATGCAGCTTTCTGCGCTTCAGCAGTGTCACAAGTGAAATTTAAAATGTCTCAGATCTTACACATTCTAGTATTTCTTTTTCCTCGTCTAAAATGCCCTGTAAGCCTCTGAACCAGAAGCAAAGTAACCACGTAATTCATATGGTGGGATCATTTTATCCTCTCATTTAATGTTTCCAGTTTTGACTCAAAAAATCTGTCTGCTGCGAGCCTGTTTATTTTGGCAATTGTTTATTTGAGCACTATCTACTCAAAGAGGCCGTGTAAATTACATACAGGCTCCCACTTAACTCCATGGCTGTTGAGTGCTCAGACTTCCCTCTTGCTAAAAACAGTTTCCATAAATACCTTGATAAAACCAAATTCTGTATATGCAGTGCATTAGAAGGTACATTATTGCAGAACTGACGATAAGCACCATCAACTAAATCACAAGCTCCAGGTTAACAGGACCTTCTTACACCTCCTATTAAATTTTCTGTTATATGAGAAACAACTGAATTTCTAATGCTACTTTGAGAGAGTATTTTTCAGGTAAATTTATTTTTCTATCAAAATCTACATGGTGCTGCTATTGCACCTCTAGTGATCACAGAGTTCTAAGACAAATATCATCAACCTGGTGTTGGTTTTGTTCTCTTGACATTAATTTCAAAACTTATAATCCTGTATCACCTTTTTTTAGAATACGTGAACATAGGAAATTAATTCTCAACCTTGGTGTATTATACCAGTAATATCAGTGTTCTTCAAAATGAATATCTAATTTCCATTAAAAAAAAAGTATAGCAGCATGATTTAGTCTGCCAACTGCTTTATGTTACAACCTAGAAGGAGTAGGCAGTTGGAAAGATTACAAAAGACATCAAAGTTTATTTGCTACAACTGAAAAATCTGCTGTTTATTTGTAATTTTCATTTTTCTTGCTGTACACTGAAGTTTGTCCTTCTCTTCAGCTACCATACATGATCATATAAACCAGAAAAACAACTAAAATTAACCATAAAGTGTCAATTTTTTAGAAAGCTGGAATTCGTATTGCTTTTTCTAGCTAGTTATTGTTGCAATTACGGGACTCATTCCATCTAGACCTAGGACACACTGCCAACATATATATTTGACATTTTTCATTGAGTTCATTCATATTTAACACGAGTGTTCAGTATATGGAACGTTACAGGAAGAATGTTCTCAATTTCTGAGAACTGCAAAATAACAGTAATGAAGTGAATGCACTTCTGAGGCCCATATATATAGACTATAAAACCAAAAAAAAATTCAAATCACTATACAAAGGTTATCACTATACACTAGTTTGTAATCACTATACAAAGCTCTCTATGCCTCACCAGAATTTAGACATTTCTGTAATAAGTATATTCGAGAGGAGTGAAAACAGACCAAAACAAAGAGAAAACCCAGTTTCTTTGAAAAACAAGCACTACTCCAGGGAGAGGACTCACTGAACTGCCACAGAGCAGCAGCAAAGCTGTTTTCCTAACGCAAGAAGAACAGGGTCCATTTCCACTTGCCAAAGGCCAATTTCCATTTTAGCTGCTTCAAAGCTTGCGAGTCGGAACAATAAAACGTGCCAGTGAGAAGCAAACATCTCTTAAGAGCAAGAAATGGGGCCGGGGTTACTGAAACTTTCTCAAGTGCTGCTGAACACCCTGGGCCATAAACCACAGGCTGCCAGGAGCCTTAAACCGCTGTTCAAGTCCCCTTCCCGCTGCCCAGGGGAGTCGAGCCCAGTGGGAAATAAGATATTCAAACACTTGAGTGCTGCTTCATAGAGAAAAGACTCTCACAGCCAGTATCAACCCCTCAAATCTGCGTTGCCTCAATAGCACTCTGTGATTAACGGGAGGGAAGGGGCTGGAATTGGGGTGTTAAAGCAATAAATCTATTGATAAATCTCCGAGGGGCCTGAAAAACAAGTGCATTACTTGCTCTTTTTGGGCCAGCAGGGGAGTGGGTGAGAGAATAAACTGTTCTTTTGAGTCACATCTTCTATTTACTTTGGGGAGAACAAAGCAAAAAGCCAGAATTTGGGTAATTAAATTGAGTAATAGTGCAGATTTTGGCACCTTTTACGGAAGCCAGGGCAGTAGCATCCACTGACAATCCAGTCCTTCCACTGGTAACACATCCACATGGAAATGAAGAATCATGTAAACATCTTTCTGCCCAACTTACAGCAATAGCCTGGATTTCTCTATGTTATGCAAGTGCCCTTACTCCTCTGATGCCCAGAAAATGATTATTTACACAACAAGAATTGGAAAAACAGCCATACTGGGTCAGCCCAACAATCCTTTTAGGGCGCTACCCTATCACAGTAATGGCCAACACCAGATGTTTAGGGTAGCAGCAAGCGAAAAAACAAACAAACAAAAAATACGCAAACACACCGAGTGATTCTTCCCTGGAATCATCTCCCAGCTTCAAGCAATCGGGATCACAAAGAAAGACTAGGAAACCCTGTAGCAGAAAATGCCGTAGGGCCCAGTGGTGAATTCCTTACTGGAATGGGGCAGGAGATCCAGGCGCGCTGCCTCGGGACAAGCAAAGGATAAAAGGAAACTGCTCCGGCTTGGGGAGCGTCCACGGCAGCGCTGCAGGGTGCTGGGGAAGCGGCCGGGGGAGGAAGAGGTTGTCATCATCGTCGTCGTCATCATCGTCACTCTTGGAAGTCTCTTACACATTCCTCTCTCCTTATCCACACAGGCCAGCAGCTAAAATTAACCACTTCCACGTCCCTGTTTATTTGCATGGTGTCTTGCTCAAAGTGTTTGCAGGGCTGGCTCTGCGTTTGTGAACAGGCTCAGGGGAGCTGCTTTGGGTGGTTGGGTTGTGCTTCCAAAATGAAGGCCTCCCTTGAACAAACACAATCACTCCGATCTACTGGGAAGAAAACAAAACCCCACAACTCTGCATTTTGGCAAATAAATTCTCAAGTCATTTGAAATAATCCTCTAGATGCGACCACAACTGTTCCTTATTTTTTTTTTCCCCTGTCCATACTGTCCATTTATCAAAGACAAATCAAATTTAGAATAGTAATTCCAAATCCAACACAAACTATGCCCTTAACCTTTAAAATCAAACCCGCTCTCAATTCTCGTAATGTGCATTAAAATATCAGGCCTCTTCAATAACCACAAATTCTTTCCTGTTCTACACATTGAAGCATCTCAGGGCAAAGAGCACCGCCAGTGTCTGCTGCAAAGGCTGCACACAAATAGCAACAGTCTTTCCCAAGACGAAAGGATGCAAGAAGAAACTCAGTCACTTAAAAAGGAAGTAATCAAGTAATTCCTGTGAAGAATAAGAGCAAGAGCTGGGTCTGGTGCCTAATGGGACTGCCTTTTCCTGGCAAGTACTGCACTCTCCCAGGTACCATCGAGCACAAACTCATGGCCCTTCTGGTACCTCTTCACAGCCTGTCTCGTACTTGCTGCAATTGCTCCTCTGTAGCTCCAAAGACCAGAGATATCCACAGACGTTCGGTCTCTTTTCCTTATTTTTCTATCACAGCATGAACTATCTGCACTTCGACTTACTCTCTCCTCTTGCAGAAGATAGTTCAAACGTTGTCATCCTTATCCAAAATCTTTCTTTTCTTTCTTATCCCCTCTCTCTCTCCCTTCCCTCTTCTTCACCTCTCTCCATGTATTAGCTTCTTGTCCACTCCTGAAAACCTCTCCAGCTTTTGCCCAGTGCTCACCTGGCACATTCAGGAAGGGATGGACACAAACGGTGAAACAGAGCGCATGGGCAGAGCCTGGAGCAGGGCATCCTAGACTGGGAACACTCTTGCAGAAGAAGAAAAATAAACACTTAATTCTTGACTAATTAATTCAGTTAGAGCATACATGTGCAGAAATGTTCCAGAATATTATATTCCGTAATAGCTATGACAGTTTATTTATATAAATAAGCTCCCAGGCTTGAGACCTGTCTCCTTAAGGGACCTCGAAAGCACAGAGACGGGCATGCAATGAAAAGGATGGAGTTTACAGCAGCACCGTCTCTGCAAAGTCCCTTTCCACAAATGCATCATTCCTCCAGCATCTGGGTTTGCGGTTCCCGTGGGCTCGATGCCAAGGCAATCTGTGGAACAAGCGCTGCTCTGGCTGGCAGAAAAACGTGGCCAACTATTGTGCACACAATAGTGCGCACAGAAGGAGCTCCTGCCAACGGGGGGAACTCTGCATTTGTAAGAAAATTTGGGAGAGGATGGGAGAACGGGAAACTCTTATGCTGTATGCACAGGCACACCTGAACACAAGCACAATGACCTCCTATTAAAAAAACCTCTAAAACTCAGCATTATCAAAAACAACATCATACTGGTATCAGTTGTATCGGTGAAATTCAAACCACAGCTTCAGAGCGTGGAAAATGTCAGTCGCTACTATAAAATAAGTTCGTGTTTCTCGATACTAACCATTCCATTTCCACAGGCTTCTCTCCTTACACAAAGCTGGAAATGCAATATATACTTAACCAGGAGGGGTTTTTTATACAAGAATGCCATTTCACTATGAGAAGTGGATGGAGATCACTTACATCAACTATTTCTGAAAAACACATATCCACCTCCTACAGTCATCTCTTTTTTTTGCAGAGAAATTTAATCCGAATTTTCCTTCCTTTTCATAACTGCACTGCCAAAATTACAGCTATTGGCTTTTAAAGACAAATTGGGTGGATTTTAAATACAGCTCTCATGAGCTAAGCGACATTATTCTTTACAGTGGATCATTTTCTAAACAAAGGGTGTGTAAATAAAACTCCCTTACTGGTGATTTAATTCTTCTTTCATTGCCAGTTGTGCTAATTCCCAGTATCAGTATCCGGCTCCTCGCTCTCATTTGCTTCAACATCCCAACAAACATCCCTGTGTGCAACGGAGTAACATTTATTCCAGACAGCACCTTGGCACTTCTGAAGATGGTCCGAGCGAAGCTGCCCATCCCTCTATCCATACAGAAGGTCTCTGGCTCCTCGATCCACAGGGATCTTTCTCGGGAAGCAGTTTGGAGCCCTGCTGCTGGAGAGGCTCCTGCAGATTTCTCCATTCCTCTTTGCCTAGTATTCAATCCTTTCATGCACCACCAGAGCCAACAAGAAGCAATCTTTGCAGAACATAATGCCCTTTTATTCAGCATATGACAGGCTTTTTGGAGAGAGAATTTTTCGTTCCTTATTGGAATAATCAACAAACGAAATGAAACACTTTCCAGATACTCAAAAAACCCCTATCACGGATCTAATTTGGCTTTAGTGTCTTTTTAATCCGCCTGCTAGAGCCAGACAGATACCCCAGCTGCAGTCTCTGTAAAACAATGAAAATCCAAGTAATATAGCAAGTTTTTCCTATACATGAAGCAGTTTCTTTATCTTAATTAAGGTATTTGTGCAGTGTGTACCCATATCAACTGGGTGCCCTAAATTGTCTCTTCCCTCTCCATACAGTATTTCCTTGAAGTATATTGAATAATTCTAATAATTACTATCAATCAAATTACTATCAATCAAACCACTATCAAAATCTGATGAATGAACTAGGAAAATAAAAAAGCCTACAGCAACCTAGTACAATCAAACCTCAGTCCTACCGAGCCTCTGAAAACTTCTCAGCAGATAGGAGTAATAAAGAACATGTTTTCGGAGGCATATTCAGCATCCAGATGAAATGTGGGAAAGGGAACAAAAGGCAAAGCAGCCTCATGCTGGTCAGGGAACTTTCAGGATCTACCACCCGGCCACACCAAGGAGGCAGAGGGAGGCAGCCCCACACAAGGGATCCTGCAGGAAGCCAAACAACATCCTACGAGACACAGCAGCAGCTCTCACACACACACACACACACACACACACACACACACATTCCCATGGGAACACGGACTCAGCTGCTAAAATCACAACAAGCAGAGGTGAATCAATACAGCAGACAGCACCTCCACTCTGAAAGAAATACTATTAGCCTAAGATTTACATGAGACACATCTAGCTATGGCAGCGGAGGCACATCACGTTGCTACAGCCTGGTTTTCCTCACCAGGGAGTTGTTTCCTTCCTCAGTCACTCAGCTCTTTTGCACTGCTACCCTTTCAGTTTCATTTGCTGGTTCTCACGGGCCAGCACAGTGCCCAATTATAACATTCATTTTCTCCTGAAATACTGTAAAATTCTCTGTGCGTAGAGGCCGCGAGACGACCCCCTGTGGTTTTCACTCTATGTTCTCCACCATGGAATACACTACCTTGGAAATTCTCTGGGTCGTCTCTCAGTATTAACACTTCTTTTTTTCTTCCAGTGCAAAAATAACTGACAGCATAATTAGCAGCTAATGCAAATAGAAGATTAGTGCACTTAGTACAAACAAACATTTGATAGCAGTTGTATCCTCTTATTCGGGTTAGAAGAAAGAAATGGCACTAATTCCATCTTACTGGTGCTTGGTCATGCTGTAACTACCAGTAAACTGCTTGACTTCTCATTGCATAAATCCATAAAGACATTATTTTCCATTTGGGAACTGGCTGCATCCAAGTTTTCGCATGTTATCATTTGTTGTAGGTGCCCAAGTGCAGGTGTCTCAAAGCACCTTTATAATCTCAAAACAAAAATCTTAAATTCCACTGGAATTTCAAAAGATTCAACTATGGGGAATACTAACAGCTTAGGCACTCACATCTCTAAGATCAGCTTCTTAGAAGGGTATATGTGAATTTTAAATCATGCAACTATTAGTGTATGCAGCAGTAGATATAAAATATCCACTGCATCATATTTGATGCAAAAAATAAGAGCTTTCCCCATAGGTGACCTTTGCCAAACACCAAAGGAGCACTTAAGGAACACAGAATATGTATATAAAATGGAGCAAACAGTGCCTTCCTATACCACAGGAGCACTAGGGAGATGAATTCATACACAGTGTGACAACAGAACAGAGAAAACCACTAAGCCACTTCTGCCTTTAAAAATGCAGAACGCAGAGGAGAATGGACTGAGGAGGTCACAGCCCGTTGGTGTTTTCAGCTGCTTTCTCAAAAGAAATGGGGAAAGGGGCCTCGAGTTGAGGAGCTCCATCTCCACCTGCATGCAACAGAGCAGCCCGTGTCCCTGCACCACCAACACCATGTCTTCAGCCTGGCACACTGCAGGAACAGACTGGGAAGAGGGATGAGAAAAAGCACATTACGCTCAAAGGCAGCCTGCGAGCAGAGGAGTGAATGAAACCAGACAAAAAGCAGCTTACAAAAGATTTACTACTTCACTGCCTCCTTCCCGGTACTCCCTGCAGTAGAACTGGTGCTTCCACAGAGCCCAGGAGGAGGGAGGCTCCACTGCTGTTTTCCTGTTGTTGTGCAACACACTACGAGAGCTACAGCAACACACGAGAGCTACAGCTGTACAACAACCCACAGCTCTGTAAGACACACACGGGCAGCCTCGGGGCAGCGGCTCCTGCTCCTCGCGCCAAGGAAATTCCCCCTTTTATTCCCTCAGTCAAGAAGCAATCCTGTTTGATTGAAGGGGCTTAGATGATTAGTAAATGCATTTGTTTCGAAGTTGCTTTCTCTAAAATATGGATAATTTCTTGAAAACTGCATTTCCTAGGAAAGGCTTTTTTCACTGTCAAAGTATGTAAAAGATGAAGCACGAGAAAATAACCCCTGTGTTTCGGTACTTTTTCATTTTTCTATATCATTTCTAAATGCAGGGGAAAAAAAAAGCTTGCAGGAACACAGAAGTAATTTGTTCTGCTCTAATCACTTCAGCTGTTTTGATGCATCTACACACATACTTACCATAATGCCTAGACAGAATTATAGATTTCAGACCAGCACTACATTGATAATCTGATCTTTAATCAGGGAGAGCAGAGTGGCCTACAAACAGCAGGTGGTTCTAGAGGGCACATTGTTCCCAGGAAACAAGGAGGGGAGTTTCAGCCTTCCCCCTCCATTCCTGGGGCTTTTTTTGGTTTAGAGAGTCAAACGTTTCATGTTAATTTTTACAGCTGCCTATTAAAAGCTACACTTCAAAGAAACACATTTCACTGCACAAATCTGTTGCTTCCATAGTAAATATTTTTGGGAAACAGAGTTAATATATACAAAGCAGCCAATTTTTCAGATTCTGTCCAACACCTCCTCACTTGGGAACAAAGCCTCCCCCTCTGGATGAACTGGACTAAATGACACTGCCCAGGCTGCTTTCTGCAAAGCTGCATTACTTGGGAGAACAAAGCCACTCAATTCAGAGCTCTATCTCAGGCTCTCCATCGACAAATTCTCACCCATAAAGTAAGGCTGGCTTCTTTCCCCAAATAAAGTTGATTTTGATATATGTACAACAGTTACTAAAGTCCGCACAGGACTTAGTCCCCCTTTCCGAATGTTTCTCCCTCCCACTTAAACTGTAAATTGGGATGCAGCCAGAGGATCAGCTCTATTTTCCTCTGTGCTGCCTGTCTGCTCCCCGCTGATCCCTTTAGCCACCGGCCTTTACTCGTGGCATTTCCAACCTCTTTCCTGCACAAACACTGCCTCATTTTCCATTGCCTTGCAGTTCCTGCCGACTCACAGGCCCCACAACTTCCTTAGGCTTCTGACACATTTCCCTAGGCCCTTCTTAATGCTTCTCCCTGCTTGTCAAATCCCTCCTCTCACTTTCTCATGTACCAGCACAGCCCTTAAGCCTCTGGGTGACTCCGTGACTGCTCCCCATTTGGCTTTAACACCTACTTTTCATTTTTGGACTAATCCTCATATTACCCCCTCACACATCTCAAATATTTATTACTTTCCACATCCATTTACTTGCATTCTCCCCTTCTTTCGTTTCCTAGGCAAATTTACTGCCCTGCTTAATCCGTAGATCATCATGCAATCAGGAATCAAGTCCAGATTGAGGATCAAGAAGCTGGCAGTCACCTTAATAACAAGAAAATCTCACATCTGAGAGCAGAAACTATTGCATGTCTTATGCCTCTGTCCTCTCCAGAGGAGACAGACAGTATGACCAAGGAAAAAGGGAAAAAAAACAACCATTAGCTTGTAATAAAATCAGTAGTTACGAATATTAGACTTCAGTTTGTCCCATAGCTTGATCCACATTCTTCGGCTAGGTTAAGAAAAAAGGTAACAACAATCTCAGGTAAAATGCACTCAACTGGCTATTTTACCCTTACATAAAATCCAGGTATAACCACCCACTGCAGCTTCACCAGCTCGTTCTCAGCAACTCTGTTTTCATTAAGAAATTGGCAGCACCAAGAGTAAACAGACAGCCACAAAATTGTGCCTAGAAACTCAAAAGTACTAAAGAAAAGAAGAGAACCAAAGCACTACATAAAGGAAAATAACATTTAAGATGAGACATTACCTCAAGGTATTTTTTTTTTTAAATCTAAGAGATTTATACCAAAACAACCACTTTCACCATTGAAGAGCCCTCCAGTGGTCTGTCAACACCAACATTGGTCATTGCTGCTGCGTTCCAGCAAAAGGCAGAAAAAAGACCCTTCCTTCAGGCAGAAAAGCCCTTTCTTCACAAGTCCTCCCAGGGTGAAGTTTCTTCACACCCAGCTCCACTGCAGCTTCCCAAAGCCAAAAGGAAAGATCCTGGCTGTTCCTGCTATCAGAGAGCACTCATTCCCATTTTCTCACAACTCCACATTTCCTTGGCAAGATTTTGCCAGCTGAAAAGAGGGAGCTTTATCCATAGCACCTTCATGTTGTTTCTAGGAACCAGATTTTTCAAAAATACAGTTAGAAAAAAAAGTCACACATCTACTATTTCTTGAAGGTGTGTAGTTTACATTCCCACCTTGAACATGCAGTTCACACATTATATATTTATACATTATATACATCTGTGGTATACAAACACAATAAAGCTAAATAAAGTTAACTTTAAATTTTCACCTTCCTCATCTGAATCTAAAAATCCACTAAATGCCTCATCTCGGCCTTTCCAACAACGCAAAACAATTCAAGTTTTTCTAATTCTATTGATCCCTAACCTGACCTACATTAAACCAATATTGAATGTTTTGGTTTTTAATTACATGAACACAGGTAACAAAACCTGTAACTATGGGAAACAGCAGGCTACTTCAAGACCGGTTTCAGTCACTTGCAACTTTGTTGGCATGACTCAGGTGGAGGAAATTGTGTTTTCTTCAGTGAGAAGGTAAAATGTTTTATTTCTGAGAATGTTTTATATCACAGCTCATTCTTTAGCATGAATATATATATATACACACATTCAAAGCATAACCAAAACTGGAACAGGCTACACAACACTAAGTCATAGATCCTCCAGGATCTATGTTTGCTCTGTTAGTCTCTTAATGATTTTTGTTGCCACTACCTAAGCACTCAAAATACACCCATTACAATCACAGATTATTTAAACCATGTCATTTTCCATAACTCTACCAAGAATCAATTCTAAACTAACGCTAAATGATTTGTACTTTCTTCTTTCCATCAGAAGATACGTCGTCTCCAGATAGATTAATAAGGGCAGTATTCAACATCAGTCCCCTGGCAATTGATGCTTTAAGCTTCTAGACCTTGACTACAGCAGCAGTGCTTAAACACAGGCAGTCCTGCATTAAGTCTGGCTCTTTTCCACTACAAAATCTCCACAGGTCAGGCAATAAAAATCTTCTTGCATAGCAACGATATGCAATAGTTGCTGCAAATACACGGTTGCAATGTTTTCCAAACGTGTCTGTAAGCAGGAAGAGGAGCTGGTTCCTTTGCTCACTTGCTACTTGTGCAGGGATATCTGCAACCTAAAAGCATCTCTCAATTCAGCAGCTTGCTATTTCACTCTGCCTTTTTTCATGCTATAGTCATTCCTATTAGCTCTAATTGCTTCTCTTTTCATCCCAACTTTCTTATCTCTCTCTGCTCAAGTCCGATGTTGTCCTAGCCCTCAGCAGATTTATCAGGAGTATTCACTAATCAGCATCCTTGCTTTTTAGAGTGATGGGAAATAAGTCAATCAATCCCAACAGGGCTTTCAGGTCAGTCTGGTTTATAGCTCTGCTTACTCCTATTCCTGGGCCCACTATTCACTATCTTTTCTTCCTCACTTCAAGCTCAAAAACTGCAGCCAAGCACTCATTTAGATTTGGCAACCTTTACATTAAATATTAATACATTCTACCTGCCTATTATCCTCCCCTTTTCTCTTCACAACTCTCCTGTTGCTGAAACGTCTGTGTTTTCTTGATACCTGTTGCCACATCTAACTCAAGTTGGCTTTCACAAATTTGTCCTCATCTTCACTCAGGAAAAAAAAAAGGAGGCCAGGTGACCTTGCCTTTTCTTTCCCAGGATTTAATAGATCCCATTAATTTAAGATAAGCTTTTTTTTGGTCTTTCTCATTCACTTCAGTCCATTGCTGTTCCCCATAATTTTCCCCTTCTTCGGGACAGTGATAGCTCAACATTCTTCACACTCACAGGCATTAGCTCTGCTGACTCCACCACTTTACAGTCTAATGGCTTTTTCCTCTAAGTAAAACCTTATTTTAAAATTACTTTGTCTTGCTTCTACTTAATACACAAAGAATCAAGCCCAAACCATTCAAACTACAGTTCCCTTGTTTCTAGTCCTACTCATCACTGCCTTTAAACCAATGACTCCCAAGTTCCTGTGCCCTGCTCCTATGTGCTTCTTTCTGTTGAAATGAAAATCTTGGTCTGGCTTCACGGTGGCTGAAATCCAGGTCTTACTTTCCACCCCCAACACACACACACACACACACCCTCTCTTCCTGCATGCCTGGAGTGTCAGCAGCCACCAAACTTTGCCAGACAACAACCAACAGCTTCTCTTGAAACGAAATCTGTCACTCCTTCCACATGCTATCTCTAAAATACACCCTAACAAAGCTGTTTCTTTTTTATCCATGATCTCATTCTAATTTTAATTATTGCAACACTCTGGCCTTGTTAACCAGTATTACTCACTCACATCCATTCATGATACTACTGAGGAAATATTTGTCTTTTATGCAACACATCCCTCTGCATACTTGTAGCATCACTTTCTCTTATGCATCCAATCCAAGACAAGGGCTTGGATTCTAACGTGTATGAACAGGCCAAAACCATCATCTCTTGCTCACGCACAACTCCCGCTCCCTCAGATCACGGTCTTGCTCTAGACATCAATTTCCACTAGCTTATTTTTTGTTTCAAACCTTCATGTTTGCTTATCAACACTTAGAAGGATATTTTCTGTTGTTTACAGTAACTACAAATGTTCCTGTGCTATGATGATCACCAAGCATGGAAGGGGAAGGAGAGGAAGAGCAGAAGACAAGCCCACAACAGGAGAAAGAGCAGGAAGATATCACACAGATACTTCCTCCCCTCTTCCTTCTTCTGCTCAACTTTTCTCCCCACCACTTGGGGAAAGGCCCTTCCCCTGTAACAGTTTCCTGCAAGATAGAGCACTTGCCTGGAGTCATGGAGGGCTCCTACAACTGCAGAGGAGCTGAGCTCAGGGAAGCGCTAGGACCATGGACAGGGCTGTGCCGCTCTCCGGGGCCTGTCCTGGCAGGGGGCAAGGCTGGGAGCCCCCCAGAGTGGGGCAGAGACCCACAGCCGCCGCAGAGAGCTGGTGCTGACACTGCCGAGGGTCATCCCGCCGAGACCTGGAGCAAATGATGGGAGAGCTGAGCCAGATGGGGCTTTCCTGGAGCTTCTGGGGCCGGAGTTGTGTGTATGGGGGGGATGGGACCGGCAGGGAGGCAGGTTCCTACAGCACAGATCAGAGGCTGGTGTGCAGGAGCTGAGAATGCCTGTGTGTAGGTACACACCAGGTGCATACTAGAAATGAGAGGTGAGAGCTGATCTGTAATGTTTAAGATATGATAATGTATATAAACAAAACACACTTGGCTGTGGTTTGGCTGTTACCACACTGCACCAGCCACGTGCACCCAGCTTCCTCATGTTCCTCCACGTCCCTTCCTCTCGTTTGTTACCTGGACCAAAAGGGCTTCAGAGAAGGGCTTGTACTTTTGTCTCGGGACTGCAGGCACAGTAAGGGCCTCACCCTTACCTAGTACTGCTGGGTGCAGAGAACGACATGAGGCTGGGAGAAAGGAAGCAAATTTGGATTCACCTACTTCTTCACCTTCTTCTCATTAAGCATCAGCAAGAAGAACCCAAAATCAAGACCTGTTCATTCGAAATGCCACAGCACTTGACAAAGAAATCAAAAGATAAAAGCCAGAATTAGTGAAATACTTTGACTATATATTTTACACTTATCCTCCTACTGGAAATAAAAGCATTTGATATTAGGAAGAGAATGCATCTTTTGATGAACAAAGGCTGGCTGCACAAAAATCTAATTATATGACTTGAAATTGTTTTAACTAGCACATTGTCTGTAGCCTAAGTGTTCACGGTTTAAATTCTATACTTTAAAATCAGCATACAAGTTCATCTGAAGAACTACAATTTAGCTCCAACATTTCAGCAGCTTCCATTTGCTAAACCAGCAAGAAAAGTCACATGCTGCACTTTGAAATCCTAATCCCACTTGCGCCATGATGACTTTTCCAGACACCTCTTTGAATGCTGATCACAGAGAATCATGACTTCAGAAAGGAAACAGAAGTGGAGTAAGAAAAAAACATTTAAAAACACTGTATCCATGAAAGTGTATTTAGTAATAAGCGAAGAAAAGTGTGCAGATCTGTTCTAGAAAGGATATCTTAGTGTCCACAAAGATACATTTTATTAAAAGGAAATATACAAATAATAGTAGTTGGTTTTCTAAAATGCACTACTATATATGCCATTTCCTTCTATGACTCTCCATATAGAAAAAAAAAATACTTTCTTCATTGAGCTTTCTGGAAGACCTAACAAGGGAAAATATAAGGTTTGAAAACATGCAGCACATGCACACATCCAATTCCACATTTTCTGATTCTGCCCAGTTTATCCTCATTATCCTACCTTTTATCCTCATTAAGTTTGCAGAGCCAAAGTGAACCAGAGGGAATTAAAGGATCCTAATGTACAAAAAGGAACAGAATCCAACAAGCATCAATCCCATACGTGTTCCCAAACCTGCTGAGAGGAACAGAATCACAGAATGGCGATTGGTGAACACAGTTACCTTACATGCTGAGACCTTATTATCAATCCAAAGACCTATATAGTGCTATAAGTGACAAGGAAATGACTTGATACTTAAATGATCTGTTATATTCCCGAGAGGGGAAATTCCAGAAGAAATATTTTCAACCGTATAAAGACAGAAATATTGAGAAGCAGGAATCGTGGAAGAGGCACCATTGAGAAAATTTAACTACTGACCCCAAATCACAACCTATGGGTTCAACATTAATTTCTTAGATTTTACAGAAATTCCTGGCAAGTGGATTCTAAGTGAACCAAAGAGTTAGAACACATTTAAATCCACAGAACTGACAGTCTTTGCTTCCACCCTACTGCTTTTTTGGCCGATATTTGCTAGGTTAGTTTGTTATACATCTTTCCACCACATACTCACACTGCCTGCTTCCTCTAACATGCTCACCAGAGCAGCAAGTTCTTTATATATACTGTTTTTATATATATATATATATATATATAAATAAATATATATATATATATATATATATATAAAAAAAGAACTGTATATACTGTTCTTTTCTCAGCAACCTATTAAACATCTCACATTTTTTCTAATCCCTTCTCCTTATAGTGAAACCCGTGAATGCAGGAACACTTTGGCAGGTGGGGGGTTAGCTTTGAATCTTGAGTATTGACTGTTATTGAAGAAGTCTCCCAAGCCTGGCCTGTCTGCTGCTCTATTTGTATCGTCGCATTCACAGCAGCTGCCATCCCATCCCCTTCTTCAGCCAAAAGCACTGCACCATGACAAACAGGCAGAACAGAGACAAATATTGAAGACCTTTACAGGTTTCAACATCAGTTTTGACTGTAAAAGTTAACACATGCTGAAGAAAAATGTGGCACACTTGGATTCTGCTCATTAAATCATCATATAAAATAACAGCTTCCAAAAATCTTTAATGCTCGCAGCTATTAGGACCTTTTGTTGGCTTCATTAGAGTCCAGGGGTCATTTATTTAACCTAGAGCACTTTAAGACAGAAGAATACACTCTAACAGTAGTAGCAAAAACACATTTTTACCTTTATATAGCTTAGGAACAATCACTACATATTGTAAGATCATGCAACAATAAAAGGACCTTTAACAGAGATATCCAACTAAAAAACAGCACGTTTGTAAAACTAAATTACTGATTTCAAACAGCTCCTCCCCCAGTCATGTGACTGGGCTCTGCACTGTATCAATTAAAATTGTTTAATCTTAGTCACTATCACGCACACAAGGATTAAATAGTAACCTGTAGGGACTTGAGATGTAATATTTACTTATAATTTGATTCTAGTAAAAGCTAAAGAGCCCTGGCATTCTGCTATGCAACATGATAATCTGACGAGCCTACAGAAACTACACTAATTACTTCTCTTCTGAAATCATTTTCTGTTCCAGGAGTACACCTTTCCTAATCCCTTTTCCAAGGGCAAATTTCTCTTTCTCCGGGTGTTTGAATAGACACCAGTTCCCAAACTGCAATCCACACCTTCACAAACTGCCATAACAAACTGCCTGTAATTGCTCTATACAATCACGTGAAACAGCAAAACTCAAGTGCTTTCAACTGATGCTAAAAATCAATGATAGTCTGCGACTGACAGAGGCCAGTAAATCCAAATTCAGGAAACAACGATTTAAGGCAATTCCATTGCCTTCAGAGACACAACTGGTCAATTATACATACGTAATGGTCCAACATCTTATTGATTTATTCACTTAACAAGCCTTTTCCACTCCATCACGGAAAGCAAAGTCTCATTAACTAAACTTTCCAGAAGCTATTAGATACCTGCTAATTTACTAAGGCAGAATTACAAAACCAGTAGCCAGGAGTATTAAGTGTAACACACTTCCCATTAGGATCTGTAAAGAGAGCGCTCTGTTTGCACTAAGCTGAGCTCAAGTGGCACTAAATCCGGAGTCTTTGCACCGCCTCCTCCGGGCTCTGCTCCCAAGGGAGCACAGGGCTTGGGTGACTGGGGCTCCTTCACGTGCTCATGGGTACTGCAGGCCACTGCAGAACCAGTTTTCCTGGGAAAAATAGTTAAGAGATATCAACAAAGAAATACTATTAACAAAATTTTTTGTTCAATATAAGTATACAATATCCTGGATAATGAAAATTTGACTGTATTCAGCTAATAAACTCTCTTCTATGCCTACGTGTTGAAAATCAGTCCATATGCAAAGCCTATAGCTTACAAGATTTCAGACTTAACTATTTTGAAGAACACATTCCTAACTCTTACACCACCAGATATCCCAGTTTTTAGAACCATATGATGCACTGCAACTGAATAAATAGCACACACTGAAAACTGATGTTGCATAGTACCATGATATCAGAAGTGCAAAATAATAATAATACAATCTGTATTATGCATATGCTTTACTAAGTCTTAATTTACAACAAGCTGATAAATTTCCTGATAAATTCCTGACATGACTTAAACTGAGCACTGACTTCTCTATTACGTGATTTACAAAGAGTTTCTTAATCAAACGATCACATTTAACCCACACAACCAGGCAGGTCATGTTAAAGGACCCGAGTATTCCCAAACTGAAGTGGTGTAAGTCCGAAAGTAAAACTCCCAGTTCTGAAACCACAAAAATTTGTTGTTGTATTTGGTAACACCAGAAGAAAAGTGAGTTGTTATTTTAATAAACTCTTTAGGACAACAGCATAAACAGGCAGTGACTGCTCATGTTTTGCCAAAAGCGCTGGAAAGATCAATAATGTTAAGGACAACTATTGCCAGTAGAACCTCCCATCTGCTGCCTTGCAAAATTAACTTAGATCTGCAAGACACTAGGCACATTCATTAAGATCATTATCATAGAAGACAAATTTTCTATCTAAGCTAGTAGACAGTGTCTAATATCTAAAATATGCAGAGACACAAACTGAGATTTAACATACTGATCAAGCCGCATTAAAATTAAACAGCAGCATATCAGTTATGTGACATAAAAATCAAATACCAAGGAGACTGATTAAATAAGGAACCTGTTGTACTCTGACTTTTAAATGCATGTATTTCTCCTAGTGTGAAAAACGTTTTCAAGAACATAATTCCAATTTTGAACCCTAAAATTTAAATATATAAAACTGAAGACCTTTGCATGTTTTTTTCTGAGAAATGGCCTGGGATGCTTGAAATTGCATTGGTTTAGCCACATAGGTTTAGAAACAGAATCTTATGAGAAAGACCAAGTTTCATGAGACTTGTAAAAAAATAATAATTAAAAAAAATCTGGCAAAACTGCTTTTGACCCATGCCCAACTGCTTATATCAACTTTAATTTTGTGCCTATCAACTTCAGGTGGCTTTATCTTCCAGCGAGAATGATTCAGTGTTATAAATATTCTTCAGGAAAAGGTTACCTTTGATACAGAGCTGTTGATCTACAGACCATTAGGATAATAAGGTATAATTAAACCCAGGCATTTATGTGCAAGCTTGCATGGAAGAAAATTACCTCAGGAACAAAACAGCAATTCCTTCCGTGCAGATTATTTTGAACGCAGCCCCTTGGCTTTAGTGGTTTGGCGAACTGGCCAAACAGGAAAATCTTGCAGAGGGTGCTCCAACACCTTAACCTCGGCTTTGCTCGCTTAAGTATCATTAATAATCCATCGCTGGTGGCATTTCTTTTGCAGGGAGGGACGATGCCTAGTGACAGGATGCTCTTTTCTCGCCCGGGCGGCGCTGATAAATGCACTTAGCGCCGCACAGAGCGGCCAAGGGCGGATGTAACAGGTAGATGGGGCAAATTAATCTCCATCAGGGCAAGATTCCCCCTGGCACAAGTTTGCTCGGGGAGGCTGCGGGAGACTCCGGGATCCACAGGCGCTTTTCATTCGGGCGCGCGCAAGGAATGCGCTCCGGCTGCGTCCAGACCTGTCCCGCATTTCCGTGGGATTGGGAACGGGAGGACAAGGGGCGCTGACGCTCTGGGCTGCGCAAGGGCGCCCTGCGAGCGGCTCTAAGGGGGAAAAGGGCGAGGGGAAAACAGCGAGCTCCCTGCCGGGGACAAAAGCAGCGCGCACCAAGTCTGCGCCAGGCTGCAGGTTGTCTGAAGAAAAATAAAATGAACTGAAATAAAAATGAAGGGGAGGCGCAAACTCCAGCGTGGGGGGAGGGCGGCCCTGCCCTGCCCTGCCCGGGGGCTACGTGTTCCCAGCGCCCACAGAGGGGGCTCCTGGGGGGGGAGGAGGAGGAGGGTGTTTAAGTCTCGGTGTGCGGAGGGCAAGGGAGGCGAAGGCCACCTGAGCCGGGGACAAGCGCGCACCTGGGCGAGGAGGAGGAGGAGGAAGAGCCGCCGCAGCCCCAGGCGCGCGGGCTGAGGGCGCCGCAGGTGCCGCCGCCAGGGACGGGGCGGCCACGCGGGCGCCACGGCGGGAACCGGCCCCCCGGGGCTGCAGGGGCGCGCGGGGCCGCCGCGCTCCGGCCCTTCCCCCCGCCTTTCTTCTTCCCCTCCTCCTCCTCCTGCTGCTGCTCGCCGCGGCGGGCGAGCCCCGCTCCCTGCCGCGCGCCCCGTGCCCGTCCCCGCCGCGCTCACCTCCTCGATGGCCGCCACCGTGTTCCTGCACTGGGCCATGCGCGTGGTGAAGTTGGAGGCGGTGGGCGACTTGTAATCCTCATTGGTCTCGGACACGAATTCCCACACGGAGATCTGGTCCGGCATGGCGGGGCGGGCCGGGGGAGCGGCGGGCGGCTCCGGGGCAGGGGAGGGCCCGGGGGGGGGGCAGCGCTCCCCCCTCACATCGCTCGGCGGCGGCGGCAGCGCCCTCCTCGCAGCCCCGCCGTCTGGAGCGGCGTCCTCGTCCCTCCTCCTCCTCCTCCTCGGCACAAGGAAATTCCCCGCACCCACCCGCCCGCCCGCCTCCGCCCCGCGCTCGCGCAGCCCCGCGGCCGGGCACACGCCC
>NW_020455093.1:3553744-3616431 GCF_003342845.1 Nothoprocta perdicaria
GACCTGCGCCGCAGGTGGGAGGCGGCACCGCCGCCCGAGGCTCCCGCGCGGCGCCCCGGAGGCCGCCGGGGCGGGAAGCGGCGGGGAGCGGCCGCTTTGTTCTCGGCGAGCGGCGGTGGGGCAGGGGCCGCTCCGGAGCACGGGGGCCAACGTGGAGGGTTCGGGCGGAGGGCGAAGGCGACGCGGGTCCCCCCGCACAGCCCGGCTCCCCTGGGGAGGGATGCGAGGGGGCCGCGGGGCAGCGCTGCGCCCTGGTCCGGAAGCTTCTCGCCCCGCTCCGGGGCTGCACCGAGGTGTTGGCCGCCCATAGGTGATCATTGATTAACGTGTCAGCCGCCCATAAGTGCCCCTTTATTAACGAGCCTCGGGTCTCTGCAGGGAATGCACATGAGCAGGCAGGTGCTCCTGCTGCGGCCTCTAAAATGTCCGACGGGGTGACTGCAGGCCCAGCCAAACGCCGCTTCCCTCCGCAACCCTGCCTGGTCCTGAACCGACTTCACCCTGAGCGTAAACCACAAAGCCTGCAACCGTGTTCCTTTCACTGTGTGTACCAAAGCTACACTAGAGTTTCCTCTAACCGTTACCTATCTCCCCCCATTTATATATATATATGTTTGTTTTAAACTGTCTCCATATAACTTTGAATTATAACTCCAGCCTCCTTTCTAAGAGTTGAGCACACGCTTAGTTCAGGTGCATGTTTCAATTAATGGTGCATGCTCGTGTAAAATACGTTTCAGTGCTAACGAATAAAACTCTTAACCTGTATTTGTGTGTCACTCTGTAAATGAGAATATTTGTGCCCTGGTTTAGTATAAACATTGACCCATGCTAAAAATACGTTGTTACCTCTTCATTTTTGTGTCAGCTGATGGTGATCCTGTTCGAGCAATATCTAGGCTGATACCAAAACTCAGTAAAACCAGCGCTCTTAATCTACCATATCATATCTTCCAGCGTGGCGTCTTTGTTTAGAAAATATGATAGGATGGAAAAACTTGGGCTTTGAAAGGCAAATAGTGCTGGTTTTAACTTTTTATAGCAGCTGTTCTATCAGACATGGTCTGAATCTGCACCTTCATAGAATCATAGAATCATAGAATGCCGAAGGTTGGAAGGGACCTCAGAGGTCATCGAGTCCAACCCCCCTGCTTACGCAGGGTCACCTAGAGCACGTGGCACAGGGCTGCATCCAAGCGGGTTTTAAATATCTCCAAAGAAGGAGACTCCACAACCTCTCTGGGCAGCCTTGTCAATGAAGTATCTGGCGGTTGCATCTTCTACCTGCTCCTGGGGTACGTGCAGCCAAGACAGACTCATCATGCAGGGCACCCTTAAATCCTGTGGACTGTCTTACCCAGGAGGTTATGTTAGATGGCTGCAGTGGTGCGTTCTGATATTAAAATCAATAGATTCATAAACTTGCTGTCCCAGGGAAACGGCTGTGTGTTTTTTGCATGACTGACTACATTTCACTGAGCTCTCCTTTTCTTCTGAGGTTAATGATCTGCATTGGTTGAACTTCCCAGAAGACACCTAGGTTTGACATTAAATCTCTACACTTTGGAAAATCCACTACTTCTTTTAGTATTTTTGCAGTGGTTGATCACACTGTGTGTTCCTGCTATTGCTTATTATGACTTTCATTCAGTAGATTTATTATTCAGTATTTTCACTCCATAAGCAGTCTCATACATTGTAATGAAATCCCCCCCCTTTTTTTTTTAATAAACCAAGAAGGTTGAGTCTCTTTTTTAAAAAAGTAAAAAATAAAAAGAGGCAAAGCTGGCTCAGTTGTGCAGCAAATTGTCCACAGTAGCTCTTTTATTAGTGTGCAAGTCTTGCACCTCCATGAAAAAAAAAATTAAGCCCTTCAATATTTTACAGTCCTCACATCCCCAGTAATTTATTATTCCCATTTACTACTCCCTTACTTATAGGCACAATAGTGTCATTAGACTTTCTGATCTCAATGTCATACTTAAAGTTCACGTTTGCATGCTTGTCCTTTCTGATCTCTGGATATTTACAACTCTGTTTTCAGCACCCAGCCCCATCCTTTGGCTCTGCAAGTAAGCAGTGCAGTGGAATGTCTCTGTAATCAGACAGCTGTGAAGAAACTTTGCTTTTGCCAGCAAAAACTGGTGCTATTATTTTATCTCCAGGTTTTTCCTGCTTCCTTACTTACCCTTGTTTCTGCTTCTCTTTGAACATTCCCTTCTTTCTTTTTTTATCTGTGTTAATATGAGATAAAACTCCACTACCTTTGACCTAGTGACAGTGTTAGAGATCTGCTAATGAGAAATCCTGTACATAGCAAACACTTTGCAAAGATCCAAGCTCTGCAAATTGCTCTGCTGGAAAGACTGGAGGTGGAAAGAGCCAGCTCATCTGGTGGGTATGGATAGAATATAAAGGACAAAACTCAGTTTGCGCAGACATTTCTTCCTGATGTTAGACTAGTATTAAGTTTAATAATTAATTATTCAGAATTGTTAAAAAACATGAGTTAGGGCCTCGCAATCCTAAGTGGATTTTAAAATTAAAAAAAAAAAAGCTAGAAATTTGGTTGAACCTTTAGAAATCCAAATACTTCTTCACACCCTGACAGGATGTAAGAACCCAAATCACAGACTAGATGCGAACACCGAACTGTCAAGCAGGCTCTGCCTGGAGCTCTGAGGGTCTCAAATTAGCTAATGGAAAGACAATGTTGTGATTATAAGGAAATATTAGACCAGTGTTGGTCAGTACAGCAAGCTGTGGTCTTGCACCCTATTGCCTGAATCTGACAGGTTCTTCAGATATTTTAAGAAGGTTTTCCAGAGGGAACAAGGATGCTCAAGGAGTATCATTACAAGAATTAGGGTCAGTATGAGGAAAAACACAAACAGGGCCTTGTGTCCTTGAAATATAACAGTTCGGAGTTGGAGGTTAACATCACAGGTCAAACAGGCAGGAGTTAATGTCCGTTGGATGAAAGGACATGCTGGAGGATTTGTAAGAATAGCAGGGAGAGAACATCATGAGCTGGTTACATGTTCCATGATCCCTCAAGCAGCTGCCTGGAATAGGTCTCAAAATGTAAAAGATTTTTTTTCCATACTAGTCATTTGTCATTATTGCCCTGTACTGATGATCTCCAATAACACATTGTTTCCTGCTGTTTGTTCTCTCTGTTGTGTCTTGCTTTGGTATTAAACCTCTGCAGAGGATTTCGTTCTTTGACAATTTTGGATAGTCTGAGAAAATACTTTTATGGCTTTCTGTGTATGTATTCAGTATTTAGTAATTCCATTGCAGTTGTGCTGTAAAGAAATGCAACAAGTAAATGCTTCATAGAAACTGCCTTTAGCCTCATTGATTATCTTCAAACTTTCATTTCACATAGGCTGCTCTCACACACTTTCATGGAAAACTTACATAGAACACTTTTTTTTCCCTAAGTATTAACAATAACAACAACATCTGCACCTGAAGTGGTAACAAGGAAACGCAGGCAAGGAAGAAAACACAAAGCAGTGTTTTGCATTGCTCTTCTCACAACTCCCCAGATAAGGTTTTTGCCACTAGCAGGGAATGCTGCTTAAAGGGAGGGTCTGAATGGGACTGATTCTGAAGGCCGTTCACTTTAATGGGAATTTTCCTTCCTGAGGTGTGGCAGAACTGCACCACGGTTTTGTTTAATTTCGGTAATGCCTCATTGTCACAGTATTTATAACGTGTCCATTGGAAGATCATGTGCATCCTAGTGTATCAGGAAAGAATGTTTTGGGTTCTTTGGCTCCGGCGTTCACTTCTGCTTTGTCTTTGGAGTGTTTTGGTGGATCAGACCATGTGTTTCCATGCTGCTCCTCCAGGATGTCCCCCAGAGCGGCCCTTCTCCTCACACCTCGGGCTGGAAGTGTTGTGTGCTTGAGCTGCAGGCCCCGGGCCATCCCCAGGCTGCAGAGCAGAGGGGAAGCCCTCAGGGCTACCAACTGCTCAGGAGTCACCTCCCTGCGGTCCCAGGGAGGCTGTTCTAATATTCATGCAGTGCAAGTTGTGTTTCCGCTCCTGACCTGCCACCTCACCCTTTGTCATTATCTCTAACCCCTGCGGCCTCTCGTCCTCTGCACTGATCTGGAGAATAACTCTGGAGGACAGCAGCAGAGGAAACGAAAACTCCATCTTTCTGATACACAGGCAACCTCAGAAGCCACCGCAACTGCAACGCTCGCAAGAACAAGCATTTCGTGGTACTGTCACCACCACTCCCAGTGCCACATCCTTCCTTTTGCAACCAGCAGTGCCCTGGAAAGATAACTCAATGGAGATAGGCTGCTTATCTGTAGACATGCCTATTTGATCCTACGCAGCTCCAGATTTCCAGGTCACCAGCGGGCCTAGGCAAGATGAGGTGTCCATGGGCTGCTTTTGCACTTATTAGACCATATTCAGAGCGTTGTGCACAAGCTGGTCCCAGCTGCAGAGTGCCATCTCCTTCCTGACCCACACGCAGGTGACACTGTGCAGAACCTTGCACACACCCAAGTCAGAAAGCTGCTAGATCTCTGTGACTATGATCATTGTGAAGGAAACTGTCTTCTGCTCTGTTTCTGCTCAACCCAATAAGCTTCCATTTCTTTTTGACTTCATGAAAATCATCTTTCCTGTGCTTGTTTTGTAGGCTACAAACTCAGGCCTTAACTGTATCAAAACTGCCCTGGCTGGCCAGCTTATCCTGGAGTACCCTCTTGTCTGCTGGCTTCATCTTTTAAATATGAATGGTCTATCTTGGCCTCTCTCTAATAAGGAGAGAAATTCCTGCAAGTTCAGTGCTCTCAGATTTCCCTCTCCTCCCATGCTTTCTTAATTGCAGTTACAGTAATAGGGTTCACACCTTGGGTTGGATTCAATAACATGCCAGCCTCTAGCAGGGGACATACCCTGTTGTATCAGCTCCTTCATTTGTAATCTGGGATAATGGAGTTCCTTTTCTGAGGGACGCTACAATTCAGTCCCAGGATCAGCAAAATTCACTGCATTCAGGCAGCAGGACTTATATGCAGGGCAACTGATTCATCTTTAGAGAATAAAAAGCAGTTAGTTCCAACGGTCTCAAAGTAAAGAGACAAGGGGTGTGTCCTCAGAGCCAAGAAAATTTATTTTTCCCAAGTGTAGAAAACCCATGTTGCTGTAAATGATGAATCAGTATCCAAAATGAGCACAGAACTGCAAAATTTTGTCATTGTGAAACAGCTTGACTCAAAATTAAAACAAACCCAAACCTTAACGTAAGAATGTAACTGCACTAGGTGCCCTGGAGTCAGGCTTTGAATCAAGAGTGAAGCATATGTGCCTGTGTGCTTTGTGAGTGCTTGTTAAATAAAATATGATGACCTTTAAAGTGGAGAATACATTAATAAACAAAACTATGAGTCAATAGCCTAAAGGCTTATAGTTTCTTAGGACATATACAATGGTCCCTGCCTCACCTATTCTAAGGCAGATCGTTTGTCTTGGAGGGGAATGAAGTAATGATGAACCAGCTGCCTTGGAAATCTTTCAGAGTTCATCCTTTGTTACTTTCTTTGTTTGGCTAGAATTGATAATCTCAAGCCATGAAAAGTGACAGGAAACACTGGTTTTCTGTGCTTGATGATGGGATGCATGGCAGGTGCTAGGCAGCATGAAAAAGAGCTCCCTTCAGAGCTTGTGGTCTCGCTCCTGAGCTCTGCCAGAGCAGGATCCTGCCCTGAAGGTGCTCCTGACACTTGTACTGGGCTAGTTTGGCAGTTCAGATCTAGAAGGCATCCACATCCTCCTGCTTGTAGCAGCTGTGGGTAGTAGTGGGCAGAGCCTGCCAAAGCTGTGCAACTTGGGCCAACTTGTGGTTTCAGTCAGAGGATCCTGTAGAAAAGGTCATTCTCTCAAATTATGCAGAGAAGACAATTCATGTAGGACAGAAATATGAAATACGTGCCTATATGAATAGCAAGAGAATTACTTTATAGTCAAAACCTAAAATTTTCCATGAGGTTCACTAAGATGAGGCCATATCATTAGGAAGAAATCTTTCATAATTATTATAAAATTGCAAGTACTAGGAGAGGTGCAGGTGAGAACTTTAGCAGGCTATGAATCCAGTGCAAGAGAAGCATTGTCTCAAAGCAGAGCTCTTCTTTTCCTAGTCAGTGAGGAAAAAAGAAACCCTTATCTCTGTAAGTTATATTAGGCAGTCAGCATAACACGGGCATCTTTTGGTTATGCGCAGCCAAACTGGCCTGCTGATGGCTGTCAGTGGAAAGCCCCCAGTCCTTTCTCACAGGGTCTTCTCACCATAGAACACAGTCATGTTCTGACTATCTCTTAAGCTTACTCCGACTTTTAATGTATTTCCATCCGTTTTTACTGATGTTATCTCCTACTGCTTAACAGCATTGAATTGCTGAATAAGTTAGTGTCAGGTGTCTTAGTGGACTACAAACTTCAGCCCAAACTTCAGCTGGAGAAAAGGGAACTGGGAGTGAAAGCTGGGAGTGAACAAAGGTTGGGATTAGACTGTCCTTATGGATTCCTGCTTTCTGCTCAGAGCTGGGCTGCTAAGGTATTCTAGTAAGGAAATGTCTTACCAAATAGCCTGATCATTACCATGTCAGAGGTGAGATGACATCTGTTTTCCTTATACTATGAATTTGTGGAGTATGATACATCAGCCTGTGGTAAATACTAAGCCTGTGGCTGCTGTTTCAGTCCTTTCCCAAGGGCTGGGAGCTCCCTTAGAGCTTGGTAGCTTGGCCATCCAGCTCCTTTTCTAGTATGGGCCTGTGTGATGTGAGAGACCTGGCAGAACTCAGACAGGATGTGTGCTGATGTGTACTGGAGTTTGAGGGGTGATAATAGCCTTGAAAGGGGTGATTACAGGGAGATGGTCTTTCAGAAAGGCCAGGAAGTGAAAAAATGACGAGAAAGGTAGAAAGAAAATGAAGGTGAAGATATCTTGTCTGTCCTACATGACCAGTGCCAATGCAGACTACCTAATGCCATGAACTGTACTTCCAGTCTCTGCTTAAAACTTGGAGCTGAGCTGCCCTCAGAGTTTTGGCAGCTCTTGGAGGGGTAAAGGGAAACTTCATCCCATCACTACAGCATATTGCCAGTCCATCTCAGTCCCGGAGCATGGCAGACTGGAAAAGATTCAGAAGGCAGATCTAGGCCAGCACAGTGCATTTCCCTTGCAGCACGCAAGAGAAGTATGACATTTGGTGTAAGAGCGTTTTCTCATTGGATTAGTGAGTGTTGGTTGGTTTGGCCTCGATGCTGTCTTTGAGGTGATCCTACAGGATAGCGTTGGTGCAGCCATTCTAGCTTCCATTTCAGACTGTGAAAGAATAAAGCACTTTATGTATCTGGATTTTATTTACGGAACTTCACCAGAGTTTGATTTTGTGAAATTATCAAATATATGCTGTCCATTCCGGTGGGGAGTGGCCTTACAAATGTGAATAGCTGTGTCCTTGGCTTCCATTAATAGTTAGCCAACATTTAGAATGTTGGAAATTTTTTCTGTGGCTCAGGAAATTTGTCTTTAGACACAAAAGTCAATAATTCATATCTATTCCTTAGGTAAGGAATGTCTCCAGCCTCGAGCCATTGTCCCCCTCATTTTCAGGGAATGTTTACATGATTGATATAGCTGAACACTAAGACTGAGATCATCACCACTGAATATAAGCCCAGTGCATCTCCTCTGAGAGGGACAGTGTGCCACATCTATACTGCTTACCTAACTGATGCAAAAACACTGCATGGGCCCTCAAGTGCAACCAGCCGTACTGCTTAGTTGTTAGAACAGTCCCTGGCACAATTTTTGCACTGAGACCAACTTCAAGCTTTCAAAAAATGTGTAGGAGACAGCACAGGCCAGGAACCATATCCACATATTTTCTTGTATTTTAGTAAAAGCTCCTGGCAGTGAAACATTCTGATGCTAATTTAAAAGCAAGATTGTTCTAGATTTTATTTTTTTTAATTTCCTGGGAGAAAAATGAAATAAGAAATGGACATATAGTCTTTGCTGTAGTATAGTTCAGTTTTCCTAGCAACATGATTGCTGATCTCCTCATGTCCAATACCCAGCAAAGGGAGAGACAGATTTACAGAGGCTCAGTCTTCACCTTCCCCTCTTGCTGTTGTGTGTAAGAGCCTATTTTTGGATGTGGCTCTTTCCTGAACCGCCAGGCTCCTCTTAAATTTGTTAATCGATATTAATGGAGAGGCCTCATTTTGCTAAACCTAGGTGCTTCGATCACCGTGGTCCTGCACTCTGTAGCTTGTGGGTTTTAAGTACCCCACTGTATTTCCTATCTTGTCATCAAAATAATTCTGCAGTCATCTCCCATTGGTCTTATCTTAGCTCTGCAGTTGTAACTTTGCTTGCAACTTATCTATTCAACCTATTACCAAGGCATTGCCCTCCACGTTTGCAGCTCTTTGTTTTAAAATCCAGCCCTAAGCACGGAATTGCTGCCAGGCACTTCCAGAACTCATGGAAGGGTCTGGCAGTTTTCCGGCAGTCCCAAGACAACGCGTGCAGGGACTAGGCTTGGATAATACTTGGATAATTCAGTGTTAAGTATGACCTGATATGATAATGCTGTTTCCTAGAGAGAATACAATTATAATGTTTTGAAGTGTAAATTATATAAAAATATGCGGGAAGTGGCAAACAGCTGAAAAAGCAAAAGGATTTAAATCATGGAATCATCTCTGAGGCTCTTTCAGGAATATTCGAGGTGCTTGGGCCCTAGAGAGATGTGCACGTCAGAACTGAATAGATTAGATCGGACCTGAAGGCTTATACACTTCAGAGAGAAAATGGAATAAACTAAAACTAAATCAATATAGCAAGATGCTTATTAATTTTCCAGTCTCCTTTACTACTTATTAAACACAATTTAAGGAAGCAAAATAATTGGATTAAAAGGGGAGGGTTGGGATAACTAACTGTAACTCTTTGAAGATAACATTTAAAACAGCAGTAAAAATCCACTACAGGCAAAATGTCCTAGCTTTGAACTTATCATTTCAGTCATTATTTTACCACTAAGGGGAAAATAAAAACATTCCAATGTTTATTAATTTGACTTTTATTGATGATAGAAAATGAAATCATAAGCATGAATCATAAATAAAAGCTTTCTTGATAAATGGAAATAAGAGGAGGAAACGTGCTCTAGGTGTGCCTGCTTGAGCAGGAAGGTTGGACTAGATGATCTGTAGAGGTCCCTTCCAACCTTAAATATTCTGAAATATTCTGAAATTCTGAAACAAATAGCGGAAGACAGATGTATCTGAAGCTCTGAATTAAATACGCTGTTAAGGTTTGCTCAGTAGCAGACAGTCTGAATAAGGCCTACAAGGTCTTCAATATGGACAGAAAGCCAAGGGTGTTATAACAAAGACCCCCTTTCACGGATGCTATCAGCAGCTGATCCCTACTGGGCTTTGTAAGATTAGTGGGCAGACAGTTACAGACACTGGCAGAAATGTTATCACAGAATCACAGGCTGGCTGAGGTTGGAATAATTACATCTAATTAAATAATAATTAATTCAATTTATTCCATTAATTCAAATAATTAAATAAATAGGGCAGCACAGTCTAAATTTCAGAAGAAGAGTTACCAGTATCCAGAGTTGTAAATGGGGTATGTTGGTTCGAAACACCTCTGAGGTGAGGCCATATAGGTGTGAACTACAAGCTACCTAATTTATAGCTTTCCAATGTCATTTTCTCCAGTAAGAGAATAATAGGTTGTGCAAAAGCTTCTAATGAATTCTAACATGTGCTTCAAACAGCTATGCCATTTTGGGAACAGTTTGGGCTCATACAGCATTTATAAGAGCTTTAAGTGTTGAGAAACGAGCTGACTAAATACTGCATTGTTTCATCTTTAATCAAAGAAAAAGATTTAGTGCAGTAAATCAGAAGTAATTTATGAGAGTCAATCAGGAAGTTTAGTACAACTTCCTGGAGAAATGAGATTTCACATGATTTCTCTTCATATATTTTTGTTATCTTTATGCTACAAGAGAATAAAGCACTTTATTTCCAAAGCTATCCTCTGTGATAAATCTCATTAGAGAGACATTACAGGGACAGTTATTTTTGGCCAAAGATATACCTGGTTCATTTTATGATACAAGTCTTTTTATAAATATATTTTTTTTTTTGTTTAAAAAGTATTTAATCACACTGGTCCTTCTTTATATTTGCTTTTCCACATCTGCAGCTGAAAAATGAGATCAAGGTAGATGCACTTTACCAAATCCAAATTCTTCATTTCCTGACACTCCTACAGCTAATCAAAAAACCAAGCCAGACAGTGTCAGCTCCTTTTTAAAAAATGGCTAGATACCATTTTCCCCAAGTGTAAATAGGACAAGCATAGCTGCAAACTATTTTTCAACTTCTATAAATATCCTCCAAAGAAAAGGAAGTGAAGAAAAAATATCTAGCCCTTATTATTAATCCAGTTAGGTGCAACAGATTATGGGAACCCAGAAAGCGGAGTTAATGTTCACATACAAGTATAATGAAATTTAAAGTGCATGTACGTTAAATATGCATCAAACTGATGGATTCTTTACAAATGCAAAAGATAGGTATTTATTATTTATATTGCCCCAGTACTGCACTAGATTCTTCTCAGTGAGAAGCAGGATGATGTGTTTCCTGCCTTAAAGAATAGAAAATGCCACTTGAACAGGCAGACTGGATGCGGTACCTTTAAGTTTCAAACAAGGATTTTTATGGGATGGGATGGATTACAAAATCCAATGGAGCCATAATTGTTAAGGTCTGGGGCATACTTATGGCTGAAGCTCTTATACCTATTCTTATATGCGTTCAATTAAGGGACTCGTCTCCCGTGATGTTCTCTAGTGCTCTCCTGGGAACCAATACAATGTCTTTAGCTATCTGTTTTACATGAAACCAATTATTGGAATATCTCTAATGTCTAAGTGGTATTGTCAGGAGTGCCTTTTTAGCACGGTCCAAAGTATTTATTTCTATGAGATTATTTATCTACTGTTCAAATTTATTATGCTTTCAAGAATATCCACAGAGTCACATTAGCATTTTTGTGGCCCACAGGCAAATGTTCAAGGAAATTTTAATATGAGATAAATCAGCTGACTAAACTCACTGTTCTCCATTTGTATTTACAAAAAATGACCTCTTGCTGGAGTGTAACCTTTTCCTATCCTCATTCAAGTTCCCTGTGATAATCTATGTCAATTATTTTTTATAATCCTCTGTTTTTTTTTCCCTTGTGCTGTGTGATGCCAACTCAGCTCTGCTGTAGACTACAACCCGTATCTGGAAAACCCTGAGAATGAGAAATCCAAGTAATACCATAGAGGTCTGTAGAAGAAAAGCTCTGTCTCATGCACTGTGAATTATCCTGATTTTACAATGATAATAAATGTGTCCACAACAAAACTTGAGGTCTCAGGTCTGCCACTGTTTGACCATGTGTTTGGCTTATCCAGGTTTGCTTTTTTGGAAGTATATTGTGTGTATTTATTTATCTATTCCAGAAGAGTGGTCCTTTCTTTCTGTATGGAACATGATATTTTTGAGTAAAATTCCAAACAACTGCAGGAAAACTAAGCATCAATGATATTGCTGTTGTCGTTGTCATTGCTCTTGTCATTGTCGTGAACTGACACTGGGGGTTCCCTTCTGCTAGCTGAGATTATGTGACAGTCTCTATAAGCCCTTCAATGATGGAATAAAGCAGACCTTTAATGCCATCATTTTATTAGAAAACTGGAATTTATGCCAAGTAGTTACAAAACTTAGTATCAGAGCTGTGATTTGGTGATGCTTTGGGCTTACTCTACAAAAGGCAACTATCTAAATCTAGAGTGGCAAAACAAAACACAGGGGTCATCTAGTCTAACCCCCCTGCACTCGCAGGGTCACCCAGAGCACATGGCACAGGGCTGTGTCCAAGCGGGTTTGGAAGATCTCCAAAGAAGGAGACTCCACAGCCTCTCTGGGCAGCCTGTTCCAGGACTCTGTCACCCTCACTGTCAAGAAATGGTTCCTTAAGTTCCTGTGGAACTTTTGGTGCCTCAGCTTGTGGCCGTTTCCTCTAGTCCTATCCCTGCCCACCACTGAAAAGAGGCCGCCCCCCTCCTCCTCACTGCCTCCCTTGAGGTATTTATGCACGCTGATCAGGTCCCCCCTCAGCCTCCTCTTCTCCAGGCTGAACAGGCCCAGCTCCCTGAGCCTTTGCTCACAGGGCAGATGTTCCAGGCCCCTGATCATCCTGGTAGCCCTGCGCTGGACTCTCTCCAGCAGCTCCACATCCCTCTTGTACTGGGGAGCCCAGAGCTGGACACAGTACTCTAGATGTGGCTTCACCAGGGCTGTGCATAGGGGGACGATCCCCTCTCGACCTGCTGGAGATGCTCTTCTTAATGCACCCCTTCTTGGCCACCAGGGCACACTGCTGTCTCATGGTCATTTTGTCATCCACCATGACACCCAGGTCCCTCTCTGCGGGACTGCTCTCCAGCAGGTCCATGCCTAATCTGTACTGGTGTCCAGGGTTATTCCTCCCCAAGTGCAGGACCCTGCACTTGCCCCTGTTGAACCTCATGAGGTTTCTCACCGCCCAGTCCTCGAGTCTGTCCAGGTCCCTCTGGATGGCAGCACAGCTGATAGCACAGGGCTATCAGCTACTCCTCCTGTAGAATAAATACTATAACTGAATTCTTTAGCTTTCATTTTATTCACAATTGTGCCTACTACATAGCTGAACTGTAGCTGCATTTCCTTTCATTTTCGTAATTTATGTGAGTAAATTCTCAGTTTGTTTTGCACTAAAAACCTCTCTGCATTCAAGTTCCTCAGGCTCCTGGATGTGGTGTTTCTCAGCTAAAACAATAGTAAATATACATTGGAATACACATACAATACAATGGGAAATTTTGATGGAAAGGAAATGACTATTTATTGAATGTTGCTGGAGGGGCTAAAATAGTATAAATAAACAGAAGGGGAGACAAAGGGAAATACAATCTACAAAGCTGGTTTAAGCATATTTGAAATCCCTGCAACATTCAGATGAAAAGTGAAAGGATGTTTTTTTTGGTACTGTTCTCCACTTGCCCCAAAATTCTACTCTAGAGTGATAGAGGAGGTTGTCAGCTTATTCAGTATGTTGTTATGGATAGAACATTATTATCCCAAGATCAATGAGATAATTATCTCATTAAGATCAACTCTACAAAATTATTATAGACTTTCAAAGAAAAAAGCAGCTGAAATACTACCAACCTATACCCAAAATAAAACTCATATCAGCATATTTTTCTGTTCAGATTTGCATTTCTTTTAAAAAGGAGGCAGAAACATCACACTGATAAATAAACATGGAAGAGGAAAGTATTGGGCACACCTGGTTAAGCTTGTGACCTCAGAATAAGCTGAGAAAGGAAAAGATTGATTTTTCTAATATTTAGAGAAAGAAAACTTATCTGTAAATAAGGAAAAGAAATACAGGAGTTGTGCCAATGTTCTTTTCTGCTCGCTAAACTAACTCATAGAAACACATTAGGTTGTTTAACCTTTTGCATAAAAAGGAGATAGGAGTTTGTGCTTGGGATGTATTAAGCAGATTCAGAGGAAACGCACCGTGTGCCACGATGTCGCCTCTCCCAGGGTCTGGAGCTGGGTGAACGTGCCTTGTTCAGTGCCATTCGGGACAAGACGTAGCCAAGCACTGATTGCATTTAACCCGTCCTTCTGGAGGTGGCCCCGACTACTTCAGGGCTTCTTCCTCCTGATAGCAGCTCCTGAGCTCGCCCACACAGTTGAAAAGAAACAGACTGTGAGATTCAGGCACGCAGAAGGACCAGATTTCTGTTAACGGGCAGCAGAAAAGGGGAAAATTTAGCAAAATGACATTTCCAAAGATGGATTAGAGCAAAGAGCTGGAGAATGTGGAAGCAGTTCCTGGGCTGATCTTGTGTTTGATTGTTGTCAGTATTGGGCATAGTCAAATCCAGTCATGAAGATAGCTCAGTAAAGTGGTTTTGACTGACAGAATAATTACTAGAACCATTTTAAAGCTATTTTCTAGGGCAGTGGGTGCCTCTATAAGCATTTCTCCAGAGGTACTTTTTAGTGCAATATACTGTAGCACTTAAGACCAACATTAGGATGATGAACATGATGCATTTTGGTGACATTAAATCCAAAGAATAGGGCCCAAATAAGTGGGAATAAGTGGGAATATTTTAACCAATACAAAATTCTATCTTAACTTAGTAAGTGTAATTATTTTGGATCTGAGTGATTAAAATTAATTAAAGCAGAATTAATAAATTACATTTGAAGTACTTAAATGAGTATGAGTTACTGAATAATAACTCAAGGACAGAAGAGGAATGACACTGGTAGTGTGGCCTGTGGACTTCCCTGGGCTTCTGATTTTTGGGCAAGAATCCCTTCAATACAGCCGCAGGGGATGGGGATATTCCTAACTAAAGCCCTGTGATCTTCTTCCATCTTTACTGAAGCTCTTCATTGGCTTGCTGCTCTAGGATGCAAATGCAATGACATATAAGAATTATATACTCATTTAAAAAATTACTTTAAAAGCCCAAGACTGCACCAACATCATTCCTGACAGCGCTTTGTCTAATGAGCTGTTTAAGACATAGAGTGAAGGAGACTAATCCCTATGGACAGTTTATTCCAGTGCTCCACTCTCCTCGCTGTTAGAAAGTTTGCAAGTCTATTATGAGTCTTTCTTCCGCAGGCTAAACAATCCTAATTAGGACTTTTCCCTATGTTTCTAGACCTTGGATTATTCCTTTGTTCTTACGGATTCAGTTTGGATGATGGTATCTCATGTGCTTTTGCTGAACTGAGAGCAGACGACGGTGAGTTAGTGTCAGCGGCTGAGACCTTTGTATCATCTGCCCCACTCGCCACATCTGGAGCTTCCTCTACACTTGCCACCCTCAGCATTTGCAGGCTAAATATAGCAGTCAAAACTTTCCCAGAGGCAGAAGATTCTCTGCAGTGCTTAAAAACACCTTCTGTGGAAAAACAGCGGACTGTAAAGTCCACAGGGACAGATGCAACACAATAAGTGATATTTAAACTGAACCCTCCATCTTTAAGAGCTGTGGTTGCCTTTGTGTATGTCTAGATTTTGTCAACTTGGGGGAAAAAAACTTATACTTCAATAGCTTTGCTTTGTGTCTGCACTTTTGTTAAGCAGAAAAGTTACAATGATATTTTTTAGGGCGTTTAGTGCAGTGTTGGGAGTAATCAGTGAAATAAAAGCCTCTGGGATATAGGCCTTGGCTGGCATAGGCTGGGGGTTTGGCATATAAAACAGGGCAAGCTTCATTAAAACAAGACTGGGAGCAAGATTTGCAGAAAACTATTGTTTATTGCCTTCTCCCCAGCATCTGCCTAATTTCCCAGCACAGCAAGCAGCAGCCGGGGATTTTGCACAAAAGCGCCGGCCGGGGCATCCTGCACCATTTGCCCTCCCGTTCCTGCCGAGCGTCTGTGGCCGGCACACGTGGCGTCCAGGGCTCCGCTTGGGCTCATCGCTCCCAGCCCTGTGCCATCTGCTCCTCTTTGCTCCTGCAAATGCTCCGCAGAGGACAGTGGAGAGCCAGCGTGGTGATAAGGTCGGCCCTAAATCTGTCCGTTTTCCTTAGGGCAATTCCTTTGGCCTTCAGGTGATCGAACATATTTTCTGCAGCCAATCTCCCGGTGTGTGCAGCTCAACACATTGCCATCTGACATCTCTTTTCTCACAGGGCAGCATGCTGATGGAGAGGCAGCCCCCTTATCTCCATTGCTACAATGAATTTCTCATGCAGAAGTCTCAGCAGCGCAGCCAGTTCAGTCCTCTCTGTTTTTTAAGTGCAGTGCCATGACATCGGAGATGATCTACATCTGAGCTCCTGTGACCTTGTGCTCCTCCTCGTCCCCGGACGCTTCCCACTGCACAATCTGGCCATGAGAGCTGCTCTGGCTGAACAGGGCTAGTTTTATTCGTAGGGCCAGCTGTCAGCCCCCTCAACTGGCTCCAACTGTTATTACATTACAACAGTGCGAGCACAAAGAAAAGGCTGGGAGTGCAGTTGGGAAGCAAGGAAAGGCAGGGCCACAGCAGCCCAGATTTGCTACTATGAACAATGGTGCTATCCCTTTCTTATATACTCACCTTAATGTCATATATTTTGAAGAGTTTGTCTCTTGACAAAGCTCTAACCCCTTCTGGGTGGATATTTGACCCCTTGCTGCTGCTTCTACTGCTGCTTAAAGTAGGGGCAAAAGAGGTGGCTCATGCAGCCCTAAACTGCAAATGGTGACTTAAAAACACTATAATGCCCTTTTTAATGTTGACCTTTGGAATATGACATATATCTGCTTCTGAGCAGGTGACTGAGCAGCATGCAGATCTGATATATAGAGCTGTGGAAACATGGCCTAGGATTACTTCTTTCCATCACTCCCTCTAAATTCTCTCTCTTATTTTCTTTTTGATATTTTTTCCAAGGTGTCAAAAACATTTTGAATTACAGTCTTCTCAGTCAACATCCTTTCATTCCCTCACAATTCTGCAAATTAGATAGAAACACTGTCTAGCCTGTCATCTAGGTTGCAAATGAAACCCTGACTAGAACTGGGCCTGGGCCAGATCCTACATGCCCTTAAGGAAAAATTTTACTTGATGGATCCTTAAGTTTTAACAATAATCCATTAATAGTTAGTACATTGTAATCCAATTAGGTTTTGTACCACCTTCCATCTTAAAATACATCACTGCCAGCTACTCCTCAACTTCACCAAAATATTAATGTATTCTTGGTCTCATGAACCAAGATGATGGGCATACTCAGGGACAGCTTAACCAACCTCTGCAAGCATGTTTGAGGCCACCTGAACACGTAGTGTCTAGTTCTTCCACATCCTGAGGGTAGGAACTTAAAAAACACGAACAAACACCTTGTTGCTGTGCGTTTCTCCATAGTTTTACAGCCAGAGAGGCTGTTTGTGCTGCTCTGTACCAAAGTGGAGCACACGTGTGGCCTCCCCACAACAGTAGAGCTCACGGTCTGTCCAAAGCGATAGCTCCCTTGCACACACAGCGAGCAGCTGGGGCTGTGAACCCAACCTCTCCCAAAACAAGCCCACAGATCATTTTCCAGTGATTTATAGGGTGTAAAATCAAACATGAGCTTCAGTGGCGTTCTTGGAAATGGTGTGCTTGCTCTCCGTCCCATTGTTTTCCTCAGTGCACCTGATTGCACCGAGCTGGAGGAGATGGCTGGGGACTGTTGCCTCATGGTGACCCTCAGCTTGGCCCATCCTCTTTCTCTGGTAAAGAGAAAGACAAGAGGAAGTGTGCACAGCGGTGGGACTGCAGAAACCTTAATGGCAAGAAAAGAAAGAAAAGGGACAGCTCAGTAGTCTGTTGTTCACAATTTTCAGAGGAAAGTCTGGCTGCAGGCCTACAACCAGCGCTGTTGAGTTCCATCCATACAAAAGTTGCCCAGAGGCCAACACGTGCTGCCTGCCCAGTCATCGTGTCTGGAGGTGGCTTCAAGGCTGCTCGGTGAGGAGCTCTTACCTGAACATGTTCTACCAGCCTTGGATGCACTAGGCCCTCTTTACACACCAGCAAACGTCATCTAACAGGGTATGAAGCACTTTATTAGTTTCTCACAGCCACTTTGAACTGAGTGAGGAAATGTTTTATAGCACAGGATAGCACTTGCGTGGTGATCTCTTCATGCTCTGAGTTCACTGCAGAGGCTGTAGGAAGCTCACATGTTATTTTGTCTTTTCCTTTTACAAAGGAGAAATTGTGGAAATCACCAGATCCTTGCATTGTAACTGAATTATTTTGCTGGTTGTTATAAAGAAGTCTCTGTAGTAGGTTGGATAGAATTAGATCATGGCAACATGCGCTTGGTTTCTGAGGCTGCCAGATATTTCAGTTTTGACCTTTAGAGTCCTCAGTACTGGAGGTAATTGTGACTGGAGAATATTTACCATTTTTAGTCTTCGTAGACTCTTGGCCAAACTGTTGGTTCATTACACATGATAACGTAGTGTCGTTAGTAGCTTGTATGTTTTTTTAAGACTAGTGATACTATATAGAGGCTTACTGCTTGAAAAAAAATATTTTCAAATTCCTGCTTTCATCATCACTGGGAAATGATTTTTTTTCCAGTTTAGTTATAACAATAAACTATAACTAATCACTGCTATTAGCAGACCTTCAGCACAGTTTTTCATACCAATGCTCCTAGAAATAATTTCTCTAGATTTGTGTGTCACCTACCACCATTGCTGCGGACTACGATAATGACCTTTCACATTGCATCATGTTCAGATGGTACGTCTGGAAATCACGTAGCACAATGATACTTCTTCCATGTAGAATAAGGCACGTATATTGCCCTGTACCTTGCTAGGTAATATTATCACAGGTAATGTTTTGCTACAGATTTGATGAAAATATGATCTAGTTGTGATACTTATTAGTTTATATTCACTTCCTGGAATGTAAATCAGTACCTGGTCCAGGGCAGTGATGAAAATTCTGTAGCTGCTCCTATGACTGACCAAAAAACTCTGTTTTGCATGGTACCACATGTCTAACTGTGACTTAGCACTTTGGGATACTGTCAGAGGACTTCCTGGAAGATCTTGATCCTCCCCAACTACTTGGAAGTAATAGAAAAAGCTAACAGGAAAAGCAGGAAAGCCCCAGTTGCCCACAGAGAACTTCAATCTTGAAATAAAGATGCATAGCACAGACCTTTCAGAAAAAGGTTCTCAATCTCTTTGAAAGTAATGTTTGAGAAGCATCAGATTACTGCCTACTGCAACTAGAAAAAAACCATGGTAGCAATATTAGCTATGTGTGAGGTCCATCACAGTATATGCTGGTAAAGGAGTGTGCTTTTAATTCTAATTGTACTATCTGAAGGAAGAAATAAAACAAGAAAAAATCCCTTCCTAAACTAAACCAGATAAATGACCATCCAATAGCTTTAATGTTAAGATATCTGCCCATAGTCTAATCTAAAGAGAGGTCTTGTGAAGCAAACAGCTTCTGACAGTACTGTGACAACGTCAAGTCTTGCTTGAATAAACCAACTAATAGAGCTGCATAAAATGTAATTTATTATTTTTATCTAAGGTAAAGGTTTCACAGCTATGGAGATATTATTCCTTGAAGCAAAGGAAGTAGGAATATTAGTAACTGCTCTTGTAGGTTACCACCCTCCAGACTTTTTAGGAATAAGATCTAATGTTTCAAGCTTTATGTACTCATTTGGCTCCCAGGACCTACAGTACCCGCTTTATTAAAACCCTTTTAAGCTTCTCAGCAGGTTTGCTCATGAAATCCTGCTAATTAATTCTTGTTCAGTTATCTGCAATATTCTTTTCCTTGAAGACTTGCTCCTCTTTATCAACTCAGATAAAAATCTAATTGACACAATGTGTCAAAATGCAGCATCATGCATCCTGGGTAAAGTGTGGAAAAGGACTTCTGTGAGGAAGAGGTTCATACAGTCACATTTTTTAAAAACTATTCTTTTTGGCTAAACATTCGAGACATTCTTGTTTTTAAAAAAGAAACTTTCTGTTAAAATTCTGTCTTCAGATTCATACATCTAGAAATTATATCAGGCAGCAAACATGCTTAATTACAAGTTTCCAAAGATATATTATAAACAGTCGTCTGTAGCGAGGATCTGTTTTAGCCTTCTTTTAAAACCTCTTCCTCCTAGACACCCTGAAGACTAATGCCACATATTTATTGTCGACAAATGTTTGCAACATTTTGCGAAAAGATTTGGACATTTGACCAAAGCCTAAATCCAATGCGAGATATAAATATCACTGCTTAAAGTCTTCACAGTTTTTGTCATTTGCTTGTTTATGGTTTCCCACCGGGCCTGCAGAGCCTGATTTCTCTCCCCGAGCAGAGCAGTAACAGATGGTGCGAGTCAGGCAGGCCTGCCAGGGTGCATGTGAGCAGCCAGGCAAGAGATGAGAAGATTTGCTTTGGAAACACAATAGAGAACAGCAGCCAAAACATCCCTTTCGGTAATTGCTGAGGCAAAGAACTGTTTCCTAACGCTTTCTTTCTGGAGGCCAGGACGGAGGTAAAGGGATCAGCCCGGATGAATTCAGTTGCAACCTGAGATGGAAACCAGGGGTTGGGGCAGACTGGAGGCCTGATGAACAGGCTGAAGCCTCTTGTAGGAGCAATCTGAATTCTGATTTATTGAGCAAAAGAGGCTCTCACAAGCTATGCAGACTTTGCTTTTTTCCATGTAAAGGCTCATGATAGATAGCATCGTAAGGAACTTTCTGTCTCCAACACCTAAGAATATAAGAATGTCAGCTTGCAAAAAGACTTCTCTATCTTGCAGCAAGTTTCTCCTGCTTGTGGAGTTCACAGTAGCTATGTCTGTCCAAAAGGTATCTGCAACCCACCAAAAAAAAAGAAGTCTCAATGGGAGTTTCTAGTTAGTGAGAAGCTGCTCATGAAGCCAGTCATTTATTTCCAGGGCAGGGGGACTGTGGGGCTTCCTCTTGCACTAAGTAGAGGGCTGGGGTCCAGTGCTGCAAAAGAGTAATTCCAGAAAACATTTCATTTTTTCAAAGAATTATTGGTATATGAAATTATGTGGAAAAGGAAGGAAAAAAAAGCCATGTATATCTAAAGGCATTGGTTCATATAAAGCCATAAAGCTTTGAAATACATGGATCATATACATGGATTTTTCACAATGAAAAATTCAGTACTTGGCCATTTATAGAACCATGAGTGACAGACATGCTGTGCTGCTTACCTCTGTCTGGCAAAGCTGGAGCTCTGCCCATTTTATATTAATATGTGCCATTCTCAATGAACAAAAAGATGTGTTTTTCAGTCATGGTAGCTCAAGTTAGGGCATGTCTGTTTGTGCAGATGAAGCCACGGTGCTTCCACAATGTCTGAGCAGCGAGCATGTTGGGCCTGCTGTCTGTAATCGATTGTAATCAATGGTGTTTTAGTGTGGAAAGGCTAACACAACCCTCTCTTCAGCAAAAAAGTCCTGAGCATCTGATTCACTCCACCTCTGAGTTAGTCTGCAAAGTAACTTGATGGCTGTACTGCTACACAGTTGTTTTTACTGTTATTCTCCCTTTATCCACATGCGTACAATTTTTAAATTTCCATTTAAAACATCACCTGCGGAGGCAATTATCTGTTCTGTTACAGAGTGATTTCCCTTGTAAACTGGCAAGTCTGTACAATCAAAATATTTTGTTCATCTTTCATCCACTTTAATAACATTTTCAATAGAAAGTCCAAAATTATATATGACAATTAAAATATATATAGCAGGTGAAAATCCCTTTGTTCTGCCTTCTTGAAAGGTTTATATTCTAAGGAAATGTTTCACTTCACGTGATATGATGCTTTGCTACAACTTTTATGAGAGTCACAGTGTAAAGCTCAATATAAAAACCTGGAAAATTAAAATATTTTTCAAAAGTGTCCTTTTACAAAGATGTCTGCTTTCTGTTCTGGTTTAGAGCAAAATACACATACATATAGGTATGCACACACCCTTGGTGCTTATGTTTTTGATCAGCTGTAATTATTTATGGTATTATCAGCATTATGGAGTGGCAAAGCTGCTTCCTTGTGGAGCAGTTTTGTCAGCTCAAGGAAGCTGTTGGATAAAGGAGGAGGGCAGAAGAAGAGTGGATATTTAGAGCCCCATCCACAGTGTCTTGACCCTGTGGCAGCAGCGCGTGCGGGAGTCTGGCTCGGCAATGATTATATGGGGCAGCTGATTTGTTGTCCATCTGGAGCTCTATATTCTGGCATTTGAGATAAAAACTGAAAACATTATTTGTTGGATGTGAATCCGGGTGATTGATGTGACTGTATTCCTCTTCACAGATCTGCAGTCTTTTAAAGCACTGCCTTTCCCCTCCCTTAAATATTCCCCCCTTCCAACCCTGCTTGGGCCTTTATGCCTTGAAAGGCCCACCTGTGTCTTCAAAGGGATTCTGTGTATTCAGAGACATTGATTGAGCAAAGGTTTGATAGTTCGGATAACTGTGAGGATAACTGTAGCTATGAGGAAAAAAGAACCTCTTCCTTCCCTTCCCCACTGTCCCTCTCCTTTCCTGAGGTTTCATTTGTACCAGCAGCCTCGGAAATGTGTTTAAGCTCCTGAGTGTGAGTGAAGCTGGTGTGGGTCAATTGCTTCACTTAAGCTGGTCTATGCGCTGATATTAAGTGGTATCTGATACTAAGTGATATTGAGTTCAGGAAGCAGGAGCTGGGGATATTTCAGGATATCCCCAAAGGAGCCCAATCCTATGGGGCAACCTGAGGCAGCCCCAGGGAAGCTGAAATGCAGAGCTTGACTGAGCACCTAAAAGATACCACAATGCTCATTCCTTCAGAATATAAAAATAATTTTTTTACACCTAACCCTTTTTTATGGAATGATTTACAGCCCATTGTGTAGTATTAGTCACCATGTTTTGGAAGTATTTATTTCAGTAGCTGTTAGGAGCTCCACTTTCAGATACAAAGTGTGCATGAAAAGCACACGACTGCAAAAGAAGGGGGTTTAGTAACAGTTAAGAAAAGCAGAGATTACCAGGTATACTGGAAAAACTTGTTCCATTCTGCAAATATCTTATACAGTCAAAGCAGAAAGCAGAAGCTTTTAGTGAGTAAAATTAGTCTGGCAACAACAGCTTTAATTGTGGTGCAACCACAAGCAAATTGTAAATCTGATTTATCCTTACTGTCCACAAATCAATGAGCCATAGTGACATACACTAAACATTTTCAAAACAATTCTGTCTTTTCCTGTGTAGGACCTCAAACTGCTCATTGCACTCAAAGGGTTTTTTTCTGTCTTGTTTTGGTTCTAGGGATTTAGGGAGTGAGATCATTCCTGATGGATATCCAGCTGTTGAAGAATCTATATCTCTTTTTAATACATGAAAGAGGAAAACACAATGCCTTTGCCAAAACAGCAATTACATAATAAGATTGCATTTTATTTAATTGGGAAAAAAAAGAACCAGACATTATGTGATATACGGGTGAATCAGCATAGGTGAGAATGCCAAAGAACAGTTTGGGGCCCCAAAAGTGTTTAATCCCGAACCGAGTGCCGTATCGTGTGTGGAATTACCTGAACATCTTGCACTGCAGTTTTCCATCTTCGCTACATTACATTCTTATTGCGTGATATTGCCATATTGTGCTGACTCTGATGATTTTATCACAAATCTGAGGATCATTATTTCTTTCCTTAAGGTCTAGTTCTAGAAGTGATAGAGGAGGAATCTTGGGAATCATTTCATTTAAATGTTCGTTCCTGAACTTCCTGGTTATAAGAAAAAATATTAAAGTAACAAAGATGTACTCTAGAGTTTTCGCAACATTTCTCTGCTCTCTCTCACTGGATCTTTTAGAAGATGGGAACTAGCAGAATCACTTACATGTCCTTGCACAGTTAAAATCAGTAGTGGAAGTCACTCAGTTGCAAACTTCATCCTTGCAGAAAAATTATTGCTGCATATTCCACACTTGAAGAAGTGGAAGCAGAAAGGTGATGTGGTTTGCTCAATAGTTAACATATAGTCACTGCTTTGCTGTTGTTTTAAATACCACGTAGAAAACAGTATGTTCGCTATGTTTCTAGACAAGTTTTCTTTTTTCCTCCATTTATCATTCTTTTTCTTATTTAACCATTTTATTTGCCTCGAATTTTAAGAACATTCTCAGAGTTTAGGATAAAGGAATTAGAGTCATTTGAACTATTTCAGAAAGCTGAATGCTTATTTACTGGGACGGTTGCAGCAGAGACTGCTTAATTATAGTGGCAGGCATTATTTTTTCCTTTACATGGAATTATTTAATTATGTGTTTTGTGGTAGCTCTAGAAATGGAAAGAATGAGTGAACTGGAACAATAAAGCAGAAGTCAGAAGCTGCTGATGTTATGCTGGGATGCAGCATAAGGCAGAACTCATGGGAAAACAAAGTACTTCACATGTCCGATCATCATTTCACCAAATTAATTATTATTCCAAATGCTTTCCACTGAATTCTTAATCTTGGTGAATGAAAATAAATCTAAATTCTGTTCATGCCAGGAAGATACCCTTGTGCTTCTGAAGGCATGTGCAATTTTGTCAGATCCAAAAAATTTTAAATTTGGCCTCCTTTGGTAGTGTCTTGATGATTTGCCATAGTGGAAAACAGTTATGCAAAGTTGAAAATTAGCCAGAATGTCCAACAAATATTGAGTTTTAATGCATTATAACTAAAATGCTGATGAGGTTTTAAACAAGGTAAAGACCCTCTGCATATTTTTATGAGGTTCTTGCTCTATTCATTGACAATTACGAATCCCTCTTCTACTTGAGGAGGTTGAGCAGGACAGCTTTTTCTGTCCAACTGTTCTCTAAATGAACTGAATTTTCCATCCTAATTTGGTCTTTTTGCAAAAACAACAGGAATTGAGCCCTCTTCTACTTACAAAGTGTCACAACTGAATCTCGTTCTCTTAACTGATATTTTTTTGCTTGCTTACTTGTTTTTTCACAGCATAAAATAACCCCAGGCGCTTCCAGCCACTCAAGGCCAAAGGAGTAGGAGACTTCAAAAAACAAAATAAAACCTTCTCTTACAGATATAACTGGAGCTTTCACAGCCGTAATGATTAGGATATGAATTGGAAGAGAGTATAAATCACCCTATATCTTATCATCATACCACAAACACCTAAAGAGCATTAAAGTGCTTTTCAGCTCCTTGTTACCATGTACTGCTGTACCATTATCATGTTAAAGTCCTATCTATTTCATATCTTTTTGACCTCTGGTTGCTCTATGTTTCTTTTTAAACTCTCTTTTAAAAAGCAGATATCTTGGCAGAGGACAAGGAGTCTTTCTTAGGAGCCACAGCATGTCCTGCTGGTCAGACCTGCACTCCATGTAGCCGCATCCCTCCAGCAATCCACCCAGTGGCAACAGGAGACAGAGTTGACGTCTGCGTGGCATATTTTGATCATCTGTTTTACAAGTCAAAAAAGTAGGTGGAGAAAGTAATGAGGAAGTCCAAGCAGTATCTGCTCTTAAGCATCTGTGTGATGCTGGTGAAGCAAAAGATGTATATAAAAGTCTTGAAGACCTTCATTTGAAGCTGTTTTCTTCTTAAAGTTAGTTCAACTTATTCATTAACGACCTGGATGAAGGGCTGGAGTGCTCCCTCAGCAAGTTTGCCGACATACCAAACTGGGTGGAGTAGCTGATAGCCCTGAGGGCTGTGCTGCCATCCAGAGGGACCTGGACAGACTGGAGGACTGGGCGGCGAGAAACCTCATGAGGTTCAACAGGGGCAAGTGCAGGGTCCTGCACTTGGGGAGGAATAACCCTGGACACCAGTACAGATTAGGCATGGACCTGCTGGAGAGCAGTCCCGCAGAGAGGGACCTGGGTGTCATGGTGGACGACAAGTTGACCATGAGGCAGCAGTGTGCCCTGGTGGCCAAGAAGGCCAACGGGATCCTGGGGTGCATTAAGAAGAGCGTCTCCAGCAGGTCGAGGGAAGTGATCGTCCCCCTATGCACAGCCCTGGTGAGGCCACATCTGGAGTACTGTGTCCAGCTCTGGGCTCCCCAGGACAAGAGGGATGTGGAGCTGCTGGAGAGAGTCCAGCGCAGGGCTACCAGGATGATCAGAGGCCTGCAACATCTGCCCTATGAGCAAAGGCTGAGGGAGCTGGGTCTGTTCAGCCTGGAGAAGAGGAGGCTGAGGGGGGACCTGATCAGCGTGTATAAATACCTCAAGGGAGGCAGTGAGGAGGAGGGGGGCGGCCTCTTTTCAGTGGTGGACAGCGATAGGACTAGAGGAAATGGCTTCAAACTGAAGCATCGGAAGTTCCACAGGAACTTAAGGAAGCATTTCTTCACTGTGAGGGTGACAAAGCACTGGAACAGGCTGCCCAGAGAGGTTGTGGAGTCTCCTTCTTTGGAGATCTTTAAAACCCGCTTGGATGCAGCCCTGTGCCACGTGCTCTAGGTGACCCTGCGTGAGCAGGGGGGTTGGACGCGATGAGGTCCCTTCCAACCTTCGGCATTCTATGATTCTATGATTCTATGAAAATAGTGAATGAGAAACCATACTAATCTGCTGGTTGAAGACAGCTGAGTACAGCCAGATGTTCCAAGAGTTAATGCCTGCTTCGTTTTGTTGATATTTCAGAGACATTTCTTTTCCTAAGGCAGGGTTATAAATAAAATGTGATAAAAAGAAAGAACTATGATAGAAATATTTTAAAGACATTTGGGAGAGGTTTTGGGGCGAGTTTAATAATTAGGCAGAAAGGTATGATTCCTCACTCAGGGGAAAAGACTTCCTTGATTAATATCCTATCCTGGTTCAGCAGAACGAAAGCAGAATTTTAAAATAGTAAGAATGTGTTTATAAAAGGTAAAGAAATGGCTAGCAATAGTTATGAATTAGAGGCATGCAGAGTTGATGAAGGAAGACAAAGACATTAAAGAAAATCTATGGTTTGCAAGGCTTAAAACAATACTGAGCTGTACCCAGGAAAAGGTGGCTTGGGCTGACAGCAGAGGATCTTTATTATAAGATGAACTTTAAATGACCGATAGTCCACCAGAGAAAGAAAATACAAAAATCAAATATTGATGAGAAATTGGATGCAGAAAGGGGTAGGTTTCAACTGGAAGATTGAGGTAAGCTGAAGTAACGCTTAATCACTGCCTAAAGAGAAGGTCCTACTGGCCCTCCCTTGCACTGGTGCTTATCTGATTGTAGTGGATTTGTTAAGCAAGCTAAACTGGCAGAAATGTGTTGACTCATTTTAATTTAATTTGGATTATCATATTTTTACATTAGTCAGGCACTTTTCTGAAGAGCTGGATGGTTTCCTGCTTAAATCATGGTTATAGCTATGAAATTTCCTCCGTAGTTCTTCAAGGGGAACAAAGTCCTATTTGTCTCTCTGTTTCCCTTCCTTCTCCTAGAAAAGTTGTCAGAAGAGCCCTAGGCCTCTTCTGTAAGGACCACTTGCATAACTTGCATTAGCTCTTGGATATCCCAAGTGTCCACAACAAATGTGTATGAGCAAAAATATACTAAGTTGTGATAAATCAGACCTGCACATTCTAGAAAATAGAAGGCCTCCTGCACATTGGAATTATGTAATGATTCCAACATATTATTTTAGAAGTATCTGAATGCATGATGGCCCCCTTCCACAAATCCACCTTTAGAAATTCAGGAATAAAACACTGCTTAGCATATGCTAAACTCTACATACTGTAGATTAAGCACGGTACGCCATTCCCTGCCAACTGTCCTTTTAATAGAAATAAAATTACTTTTAATAGAACTTATTAATGATGTATCTTAAACAGCCTCACACACAAAGCATTTGCTCTGCACATCACTTTTGGAATTATTTCTGCGGTCGCAATTCCAGCGTGCCACTTTTCCCTAAGTGAAGGAAAACCTGGGCCATTTCTGAAGGAAGGTACGGGAAGGTTCAGCAGCCCCTCCGTAAAATACTGTTCTGAAACTACAGGGCCTTTCTTTGTTAAAAGAAAAACCTTAATTCAGACATAGACAGACTGATAATATGCCGACATAAAAGATTATCATCTGGGTATTGCAGTTATTTCATCTTGGCCACACCTCATGCTGCGGTAGGTGAGGGTGTCGCGTGGGCCTTATACAGCAGCGCCTCTTAGTGATAGAAGCAAATTCTGCATTTTGTTACTGAGATAAGGTGTGGGGTTTTGTTTTCCCTTTCCCTTTAATTCTTTGATTCCAGATTTACTAAAAAAAACAAACATTTTAATTACCAATAACTTGCAACTGACCATTATTACTACTACTGAAACAAGAGTTCCTGCAGTAGTAATGGTTACACATGGACTTTCATTACGATCTCCCTTCAGATCATCGGTTGACATTTCCTATGTTTGTTTTGAGCTTAGACATTTAAAGCATGAGAAAAATCTATTTTCTGTTATTTTAAAGAGTTTCTAACTTAAATATACTGAAGATGAATTTTGATTATATTATGTTCAATTTACTGTTAGAATTTCAAAAGTTATTGCAGCCTGAAATCTTCTTTAGTCCAGAATTTTATGCCAAATAAACTGGTTGAAACTCACTAGGGGAGTTTTATTTATTCACAAGTATTTTCTTTATAGTATAATTTTTCAAATAACTTTTGAAACTTGCTGGATTTCAGTTTGACAACATCCCTTAAAAGTATGATAGGAGCCAGCTCATGATTGTTGAAGGAAACAGGAATACATGATTAACACAAGTTTAACAGATTCAGATATTATTTGATTTGAAATGAGGAGTGGAGTTCAAGGAGAATGGGAAGTATTAAGTGGAACTCTTCTAATCCAACATGATGGCTGCAGTAAAGGTTGATTCCAAGATCTTGATATATGGAGGCAAAAGTTTTCAGGAAAAGAGACATATTACTTTTGAACTCATAGGGGTAGACTTTTTAAAAATCCAAGATAATTTAATGGAAAAAAAATCCTTGGATATCTTTCTTCCTATGCCTAGAAATACTTTATTATATGCCAAGTATATTCAAAGAAGGAGTGAATTAATATTCCTCTGTTAGGGATTAGTTTGCAGGTCATATTAGCAGGTATGTAATAAAATAAATGCTTAATTCTTTAATATATGTTGCCCTAATTCTTGAACATGTCTGAAGATATAAGTAATCAATTCTGCTTTTCTCCTGTGTTTTTTACATTTTTCATTGATAAAAACCACTGTGGGTTGATTTAGATTTTCCTCTGTTTCCTCTTTGTACGAGACCCTCAGAAGTCTCATTTTCTTTGTGAATTCTTTACTCACATTCCAACTTGGTGCTTGGCAGCAGAAGAGCTGGGATGTTCTTTCTCTGCAGTTCATGGCCCAACGTTTGCAGTAGAAAGCAGGGGTAAATTCTATTCAGGCACACGCTCTGATCTCTTTTCTCTGTTTTCCTAAAGGATTTTTATACCCTTACTTCATGGAGTGGGAGGATGAAAGAGGTCTCTGTCCATGAACTTTTGAATCTGCTGGGAAATGACAGACACATCTGGCAGAAACATGGGGGTTGTAAGGTAAGAAAAAAATTAAGGAAATCCAGTTCAGGGAGATATATCTAATTTGCAGCAAGATTTTAGTCCCCACCAAAGCAGTTCTCCCAAAGATGTCCCTGAAACCAGAGGAGAGAAGCAGTTGCTGTTGAAGACCTCCAGAGGGAGATGCAGCCCATTTAAACCTAAGTGCCTAAGTGCCATTTAGCAATTTGATTCCACCCTAAATTCCTCAAAGTTTCATGAAATGAGATGGCCAGGGAGAGGAGAGATACTAAAGATACCATGAGCAGCTGCAGTAGGACCTCATCTATGATCAGTGATGACAAGAAAGCATCTAAACTGGAAAAAGCCACCATAGTCATTCCAGTCTTGGGAAATGCTGTGCTTGGAGTTCATAGTCCTCCATAATCCAAGTCAGATGGAAAACCTTTCGTTAGGTCTGGTAATCGTTACTTCATTAAGCAATATTGACCTACCAGGCTGGGTGTGCAAACTATACCGAGTTTTAGCAACTTATTACGTATCTTGAGCAGTGTATAACGAAGTGGAGGGACACCTGCAGTCATTAAGAGCCAGTACAAACCAGAAGCAAATCCATGCAAAGACAGAAATGCGTATCTTTTGAAAGCAAGGAGTTGCATTCGCAGGATCACAGTTACCCATATTTGTGTTACAATAGCGTAAGGAGGTGCCATTTCCCCAGGGCAAGCAGGGGTCTGGTAGGCAACCATATCTTTTCTGGAACTGGAAAACTTGAGTGGAGAAGACAACTGATGACCGTGATGACTTAAGAGAAGCTCAGGACTAAATGATGTAGTTTCTTTGTAATTAATGTGATCTCTTCTTGCACTTGAAATGCTCAGTTGTGTCTTAAGAGCTTTCTTCAAAGAAGCTCTCACTTGGGCAGAGTCATAACTTTGGGAATTCTTACTGAAGATGTTCCACAGCTGCTTCACCAAAACTAGGGTTTCCCCTTAGTTTTAGTCATGGGAGGGTGTCACGTACAGCACCATGAATAGCTTCACCTTGGGATCTTTGTTAAGAAAGTTGTTAGGTAAGTGAAGATTTCTGAAATGGATTGCTGCACATTATGACTTGTCAGAGCCCTTTAACTCATCAGTGTGATGATGAGGGGGAAGCAATAAATTAAGCAAAATTTAAACTTGTAATAGGATGTTACTTGCACTGAATTGATTTAACAATACCATAAATTGAAGCAATTTTGAAGATCACAAGCAGGAGAGGATGTCAAGTATGTTTGGGCTGCCTGTGGCAGATGTGATAAAGGTCCTCACTGGCCAGAACTGCTAGTTCCACAGAGCATCTCATAGATCATGGAGAAAAAGAAAAGAACTGCAAAAAAAAGATGGTCCTGACCTAACATTATTATGACTTAATGAGGAACTGTCCACTACCAAAGAACAGGATGAGGACCGAAGAGGCAGCACAAACACTCGGATTCACTTGGCATGATATGTAAAAGCCTAATCAAACCTCAATCCATTGAATAAGTCATAATATTTTTGATGTATCTAATATAGTAGCACATAGAGCAGCATATGACATTTTGGATAGAAACAGAACTTACAATTCAGAGGTCAAACAACATAGAAATTCACTGTGAAGCAAAAAATGCCAAGGATGGAAATAAATCCAGGTTTGGAATCAAAACCAGAAAGTTATAAGAATAAAAAACTTCATAGTTTTTAAGACAGTTTAATTCTCTTCAAATATTTACTTTAAAATATTTTTACCGTGAAAAATATTTAGCATGAACATTCCCAAACAAAGCAAAACTCTATACCCCTGTACTACAACCATCAAACTTCAAAAGGGGCTCTTCTCATCTTGGTGCAGGTTGAATGCATCACACATATTCCCCATGAGTTATTCTGTTCTACTGTCTTATCTCTGTTCATCTGCTTTAAGGCAAAGTTAGGTTATACGGGTTCATTAAATTGTCCTCCATTTGACATTCTCGATTACTTTTATTTTTCTTTCTAACTGGCATTCATCAACACCCTGTGGTTTTTATGTCTGCTAGGTGGCAGTTGGATTTTGTTTGGCATCAGCTTATTGCACGTCTTGCAGAATGGTTACAAGTGCTTTGCCGTCTTGCTTTCATACTTTTATTCTGAGCATTTGATCCTTTACTCAGCCTGACAGTTCAGGACTGGTTTGAGTCACACTCTTACAAGAATATTTCCTGAAGATTTTAGTGTTGCTGTAAGAACTGTCGCAGTGGGACAGACAGGGTACCTTGTTCTGTCTAGAAAGCACTTCCAAAAGATGTGGATCCGATCCTGCATGTACATATGCAGGATATACATTCACATGAGAAACTCATCACTTGAGTATCTCCACATTGTAAGTCTCCCATGATAAAACTGTGTTTGCAAATTGCTGGATACTACAGACATCCCTGCTATGATTATAACACATCTATCTCGTTTAGAACATGATTTGACACAATCAGGCTTTGGTCTAATAAGGTGGACACAAATAGATGAACAAGATTCTTTTATTTATGGGATCTTGAAAACTATTCTCAGCAGGAATGAATCAGTTTAGAGTCAAGTATCTAGCCTAATTATTTTGGTGTGGAAAGGGAAATAAAGCACATTGAAATAGGAATGAAGAACAGCAGAGAGTATCTGCAGCTCAAAGCATTCTTCTTTGAAACATTCCCTGACAGCTTTGGTGTTTAGTGAAATGCAGCCTCTCGTCCTTGCCTTTATTCTCTGAAGAATGGAGCTCAGCACCAGTAAATACAGCGAGAGCTGCCATAGGCTGGGGAAAACATTTTTTTTAATTAAAAAAAATACTCTATGCAACATTCCTGCATTAACAGATAGTGTTCTTGCGCACACAACTTAGTGTGCTGCTGGTATTTATAATTGAGCCCATTCTATGGATAATCTTTAGGAAGCAATACAACATGAATGACCTTCCAGCGTACTACAAGGGGAAAGACAGATATTTTAATCTACTGGAGTTGTGAAGTATTTTGGATTTTGTGTTAAACCCAGGAGCATCCTGGAAAGGCCGCTCTGTGATGACACCCATCACCTTACTGCTACTCTCTGGTCCATAAATTTTAATGATGAAGACGTGGGACTCAAGTATAGTGATTGCTGGGGGCATCTTGTTGGAGCTGCTAGGAACACAGATACAACATTTTTCTCTGCTTCTCAAAATAAAAAAACAGCCTGAACTGCATGAATAACACAGGAGCTTGTCATCATCTTAGCCAAAACTCAACGACACGGAATTCATTAAACTGATGATGAAAACAATAACTGATAGGTCTATGAATCCTACTTCTGCTATGCTAGACAAGCGCAGGTACACTAATGCAAAATTAAGAAACTCCAAGATTTAGTAATTATTGTGGATATGGTTTCTAGATCTGCTTATGAATGAATATAACCTGAGGCAATATGAGCCTGGGAAGGACTGTAAGTGGCAATGCCTCGCTGGTGGCAGAAGATGCATTTTGATCAGGGGTGTTGCATCAGGCTACTGGTGAGTGGCCTAGCAGTGACTGGTAGGGAGCAATCTATATGGCATGTTGGGATTTAATATTTCTAAGTAATAAACTACTCCATTTAAGCTTACAAGAGTAACCACGTGTTGTGAGGTATTATTTATTTTGGAAACATCAGCAGTTCATTTTTTTTAATTACTCTACCAAGGAAAATCAAAAATGTTCGTTCCAATATTGAGTTTTATCTCTTTTTCCTAAATTAGCGTTCTTCTCTATAAGGTGAGAAGAAAACAGAGCTCTCAGGCCCATTCTGGCCTATATCCTTGAGTCTCCATCATCTGTTTCACCTCTTGCTGACCTGAGTACAGGCACTAATCTCAATGCAATTACCCTTAATTACCTCCCTGTAAAAACGATAGGAGCATCACAGATCAGTAAAACAGAAGGAAAAACCAGGAGTATGTAAAGTGAGAAAAGGAGGCTCTGTGAGCAGGAAAGGGAGACGCGGAGCCTGTGAGTGTAAGTTTCGGTTAATGAAACCCGGTGACCTGGAGCTCGTCTTCACCAGCTTCACGCAGGGAAAATGTGATGCACTGCAGGGTGCCGATGTTCTGCTCCTAAGGAACACTATCCCGCCGCTTGGCTAAGCAGGGCATCGCGCTCACACGGAGGCTGGCAGAGGTAAATTATGCAGCAGCTTTCGGCGCCAGGCCGGCCCTGTCTCGCCGTTCTGCAGGGAGCACCGCACTGCAACTGGGGCCAGTCTCATGGACACAGGTACCGTGTTCCTTTCCTGGTGGACTTTCTCCCCACTGGAGTTGTGTAGAGATGTATCTACCCTCTATCACCACAGTTTCACTTAACCATGTTGCTTGGAGAGCAAACCCTGATGGCACCTCTGCTTTCATCTGACTTGCATCTCCTTTTTATCTCTTACCTTCACGAGTACCTTGAGTGCCTCTTGGTGCAACGTCTCCAGGAAGCTGCCAGGGCTCTACCCTTGTCAAGTGAGAGGTGCAACTCTGCACTGCTCACCTCTCTTCCAGAAACATTATGACCCTTTTAGCTGTTTATTTTCCTGGCACTGTGTCTGATTGACTTGGTAGGTAAACTAAATCAAACAAACGTGTCACCCTCCCATCCTATATAGACGTGTAAGAACATCACTGATGCAATGGATCAGGCCAGAGGTCGATCCATATCAGTAGCCTGTCCCTGATCATAGCCAACAAACGATGCTTTAGATGCAGTGGGTGAGCAAGGGAGGCAGGTAGTGATTCTTCCCCAGGTCCCTTCCCATCCCTCAATGATCTACAACTCAGGGACTTGCTGAGAGGTGGCATCTTCCTGATTCATAGTACCTTAAGTGTTTTTCTTCCATGAATCTAATTACTTTTGGGATCTGTATACACTTTCAATATCTATAACATCCTGTGGTGGAGTTCCACAGTTTATCTATGCACACAACATTTCATTTGGGAGGCTTGCTAAGTTTCCCTTTTTTTCTTCACCTTATTAGCTCTACTTTTTTCATCTTAAGCCTGCTATTTTTATTGGTTTAACAAGTGAGTTGAAATATCAAAAAATGATCACGCGGAACTTGGCAAAGGAAAGGAGACACTCGGGGATTCGACAGGCACCAAGTATTAGTCAAAGCAACGATGCTGAAGAATTCTGTGTAGCAACAGAAAAGAACAGAAAGGGAGGAAACTGAGACAAATCTGATTTGTCTGTGAAGTCAAGTAGTCCTGGGAAATAGTTTAGCACTGCTCTGTGAATAGCTGTGAACAGAGTGTGAGCTGAACCCGCTCCTGGAGCCTTCCATCACAGGCAGGCCCCGTCCTCGTGCTCCGCCAGCCTCCAGGCCCCCAGAAACACATTGACTGCAGTGATGTGCAAGTGGCCCCTGGGGAGCCCGGCAGCTCCATCAAGTTCTCTAAGAACACACGGAATAAAGTGCAAGAGAGTTGTCAGGATTTGCATCTGCATGGACTTACAACTCATTAAAACTGGGGAGAATAAAAATATCGTCTTGTCGGGAACCAGGATGCCCAGGTTGGAATTCTAAATAAGTTGATAAAAATAAACAGGACACCCAGAACCCAGTGCGTTAGATCTAATCCCGACGGTGGGGTGGCCTGGCCTCATTTAATGCTGGGAACTGGCAGAGGTAGCAGATAAGGAGAGCATGGTGACAGATGCCAGTTGGCACTTGATAAGGAAGCTTGGTTTTATAGCCCACACTGAGTTAATAATGGATACAAAAGAGGACACCCAGACCACATTATATGCACTGGTGAAAAAGCTTCTTAAAAGTCAGTCTCGCTGAATGAAAACTAGGGCTTTGTAGGCGCCTATATAATGGCTAAGCTAAACAGAATACATGTGCCACTGCTAAGGCGGCTGCCAAAACCTTTTTTTCAGGGTTCCTCTAAAGTTTCACTTGTTTAGGGAAAACAAAGAAGAAAAAAAAAAAGAGAGAGAGAACTGCGGACTGGGGGAAAGAAACTAAATTTATGAAAAACTGATCTTTAGCAGTATAATTTTTCAATCCTGAATTAAAGCGAAGGGTGGTATTTAGACAGGAAAGTGAGCTTGGATTCAGAAGTCAGAGCCTTTCTCTTTTAGATTCATTTGCTTCTATATGATTCACTTTATCAGTCCATGAAGAAGGTGTGATGGACTGTAAGTTTATGTTTAGAAGTGCTGTGTTTATATGTATGACTGTGTAGAGTAAGAAGGGAGAATTTCAAATTTCTCATTGCTTGCACTGCTGAAAACTGGGAGGCGTGCAGGGCATCTGCAAGGGCATCTTGCAGGGCTTTGCTTCTCCTGCTCTATGGCTGGGCTCTCACTCTGCACGGAGCTATTCGGCACAAGGTGGGCAGAAGTTAGTACGGAGCAGACTTGTAGATAAATGCTTGGAGGTGAGTTGTGAGGCACCTTTAACTGCTACAGGATAGGACAGAAAGGAATTAATTATTAGGATTCTCATCCTATAAAATAGGATATAAATATGATATATACATCACATATATATCTCACAGATATAAATACAAAAATTATTTGGAGTGAGATGTTGAACAAACTGTTGCATCTTCTTAGGATGCTTCAAAATGAAGATAATTATCCTAACTCTATTGAGTAAACTAATTAGAGATCTAAACATAGACAGCACAGTATGTTCCTGATGTGATTATCCTCAGCTCAAGGAAGAGAGCGTAACAGAGATAACAGGAAAGGAAAACAAAAAGGAATTTCAGGCCCAGCTCTGGTGCTGGAGTGGCAGCAAGGTCTGGCGAGGAGTAAGAGCAGGAGGGCTCCAGACAGCCCTCTCAGGGGGCAGCTCTCCTCCTTCTCCTCCAGCACAGAGTCCTAGAGCAGGGGCCATGCAGATGTCAGCAAACTACATCAAAATGGCTTGTTCTTCACTTATACTATTGTTAAACATGCCGAACAACTTGATTTCCTGATCTGCTGTTTTTCGATGGGCAGCATGTACTGATGTGAAGACTCAGTTTATTAATGATATTAAAGATATCTCAAAGATAACAAGATATATAAAGATAAACAAGATATATAAAGATAGACAAGATATATAAACAAGATGTATGAAGATAACAAGATATAAAGATATGGGAGACAGTAAATTGCATTAGACAAGTCTGAAGAGTATGTGAGAAGAAAGCTATAGATGAAGTTCATGTCTGCTGAATAACCTTCAAAATTGGACCACAGAGAAGGGCTGCATTTCACTGTACATCTTTTTGGAAAGGCTGCCCTGCTGTTCTCTACTTATCACAGGGAGATGGCATAAGAAACATTTACTATCAGTTATTATTATACCAGCTTTGTCTTCCATCTCCTAACTTTCCCAAATACCAATACAGTAGGGAGTGTGTGTTGAATGAATATGTTGGTACCTAACTCCTGCCTGGACTTGACACTGATCCAATAACTACCAGGGGCAAAACTGCACTTCAGAACTGAACTCTCAGTACAGCCTGGTGAGACCTTGCAGTAGAGCTCAAATAGAAAAGCTGTGGTCAAGAGAAGGCTGAAACATTCAGCAAATGGGACTGCTTAGTCCCAGTATAGCACTCTATGTCATTCTTTGTTCCATATAAATCTCCACAGGTAGAATTTCCTATTAACAAATGCACATTATCAGGTTAGCATTAAATATAATGTTCTGGACATTTTTTTTTCTTGCTTTATCGTGATTTTTTTGCTGCTTGATATAAGCACTCTCACAGCTATAATGTATTTGATTAGATTAGTATCTCTTTGAATTAGCAGAGTATGAGTATCAAATGTAACAAATAATTTCCTGAGTGTTCTGAAATGGCATAAAACAGATCCGGAGTATACTGTATTGTACAATATGCTACTGTCTTCATCTTTTTGGTAATATTCTATGTTTCTTGCTTCAGTTCATGAAGATAATGATTTGAAGAAAAATTACAAGTTCTTAAATGACAAACCCTTATAATTTCTCAAGTACAAAATCAAGGATCTTGTTCTATAGAACACGGCACTTTCCAGTTAATAATAACCCACACTTGTTAAGTACTGTAAAGAAAAAGAAAGTACATGATTGGAAAGAAATTTATTTAAAATACTAGAGTGAAAAGTACTAAACAGATGATCTAAATGTGATTGCAACAGTATTTAACAGAGTATTTACATCTAGTAGAGTCTCTGGGGCAAATTTTATTTGTTTCAGTGGGGTGGCCTGAGAGATGGTTGTGATGGGAAGTCTCTAGTTGGGACTGGGATTGTTTTAGTAAAAAACTCTACTAAATACAACAGAGAAATGTCCCTCTGAGCTGCGTGTAATGACACTGACACTAGATGGATTCTGGATAGAAATAGGGAAGACTTAACACTGAGACCGCTGAGAAGGGTTGCGGTTCATTGTCTTTCACTGTTACTTTTAACATCAAGATAGGATACTTTTCCAAGGATATGATGGCCCAAAGTGAAGGAGCTTCATTTTCAATGCATTACTTATCTAGCACAGCCAATCATTAACTATATTGCTTGATGAATATATTTATTACCAAGGAACCTATTTGAAATGCTTCTTTTCAAACTTCAATATAGAATTTTTACAGCCATAAAATACTGCATTGGAAGAATTTGAATGGGAGTAGGGCATAGAAATTCACTGTCTTTATTACTCATAAAGGACTCAACTTGACAATTTTGCTCTAATACGTAATTTGAATTATTCAGGCAGCTAAACCCTAACCTTTATTTTCAATTGATCACCTACAAAACTATATAAAATAGCTGCTTGTGGAATAATAGTAATACTTACTTTACAAAGAGAAGAAAGATGACGTGCACACAGTGCAATGAAGTGGTTCCAGGAGCTTCCCACCCTCAGGTAAGCAAGTCAGCTGCATTCGTGGACCACTTCAGTGGCTGTGGCTGTCAAATTCCAAATTCGTTTCTATGGAATTTCTTCATTCTCAAAATTTATTACCACGGATGACCTGCATGTTCCTTTGGTTATAATCTGAATGATGTAAGCTGGTATCTGAAATGGTAGATAGATGGGCACATTAATCCATCATAATCCACACCACTGCTGAAAGCGCAGTCTCACCTTCCTCCCAAGATAAACATTGAATTCTTACCTAATGAAATTAGGTGACTTAGGACTTGTACAAGCATGTCTTTTAGTAGCCTTAATTTGTGTTGTCATTTACAATTTTTCTATGTGCAACAATAGAGCAAATGCTTGAATTCTTACTTTTTTACAGAGCTTTCCATATAACCCTAGCTGTAGAAATCTCAAAGAACAGTCGCTTCTGTAGTTATGTGGATTTGAGGCATGATCAGGTTTCAGTTTGTTTACATGACATTATTTTTGATTAAGGATAACCCAATTGTTTACTGTCATAATGCTTGTATCATATGACAACCAAGGGTTTGCGACACAAAAAGGACCGGCTATAAAATATTCATCTTGGGCTCTGAGCAACACAACTGCATCAAGAGTGTGGTTTGAACATGGCAGGGATGTGATACGAAAGGGGAATTCTATATCCCATTAAACATCTATCAGAAGACTGTTGTCTGATGCATTTTCTATTGCGGATTGTACTTTTGGAAGCAAGTCAATGATTCACAGAGCATAATTAAATCAATCTATAAATGTCTGTTTTAGTTTTTATAAAGGATGATGGCTCTGCCCTTGTAACAGGTAGGACGTTTAGTGACTTGTCTGCACAGGAAAGTTTTCACTTGTTGCTCCTTTCCACGCAGTGCATTTCACTGTGAAGACTATTGCCATTGCTGGTGCAACAAGGCACGAGTGGCACAAAATCTGCCTCCTTCTACCAGCTCTCGGGTAGCAATCCTCCTTTGGTAACCATATTACACCTGCCTTGTGGGGGTCTGGGCTGGCTGCTGTTACACATTAATAGGGGATTTCAAGGATTTGCATTCATCTGATTGTCTTAGTGCACTCAAACTGATAGATTTCAGCAATATTGAGCAACTTAATTTGAAGAATCCTGTTTGAAACTGCTAAGAAATACATATAGATTTTGAAATATCTTTGTGAGTTCTGTAAATGATAATGAAATAACTTTGCAAGTTACATAAGTAAAACATTATTCTGAAGCAATAATGTCACTTATGGTACTCATCGTTGTTAGTGAACTTCCCTGTGTCACTGGAAAGTAAAATTAAATTTTGACAATTAGCTGGGAAAAGCTAATGTGAACGGCTGAACCAACAGTATTTGGCTATCTGTAGCTGTTATTCCATTGTTTTCCTTGAACATTTATGATGATTCAGGCATACAACATCTAAACAGCTCTGTCCTAGAGTTATAAATAATAAAGAGCTTCTGTCAACTCATGTTCCAAACTCATGTTTTCTTATCCTAAGAGACTAACGTGGAACTTTTATGTTATATAGGTGAAAAGTTTATTTTATGTCCAATATTCATCTGTGTTTAACTAAACCCCAGGCCTGCAAACCCCCAGCACTTAAGCGTGAGCTGCGGTGCCCGCCGACCAAGTTGCAGCGCAGCATTGCAGTCATGATGGCAACACAATATTAATGCCTTTATATAATATCTGTTGCCTGAGTCCCTCCAGCACCTCACGAATGCTAAGTAATTAGGAGCCTGCCCATGCTCTTTCTGAAGAGAGTGGCAACGTTCCAGTTGTCCTCAATGGGAGCAGGCACTGGCCCAGCCTCGCAGTGGTGTAAAAGTAGGTTAGGGATCTCCATATTCATTTGAGAAGGGAGAGAGCGCAGAGCCAGGGGAGAGAGTCCAAAAGGAGTTCACTACCTACATCTCTCTGCATTTCTCTGCAAGAAAAAGCAACATCACACACATCTGTTTTTAAATCAACAGCTCTTCTGTGTTCCTCAGCCACTATGACTTCTTTAGGCGCAGTAACTAATCTCATGACGTGCAGGAGTCAACCTGTGTTTGCACTTTCAGTCCCCAGCACTTTCCTGCTCTCAGGATTCAGCCCTGATTCCATCTGAATCAGCTCTTCTGGCATCGCTCCTTCGTTCCCATTCTGCCAGGCAGCCAGGAGGCCTCTCCTGTATCACATCCCTACGTCCCGCCTGTGGTGGCATGAAGGTCACCACTCTGCCAGAAGCTGCAGACTCAACTGCACCTTCTGGAGAGCTAAGGAGCATTTAGTAAGATAGCACTGTTTGGACAGGAACTGCAATGTAGTTATATAGTGGATATTATCAAAGCAATAAATGAAAAGGGCCAATTCAACGGGAAAAGGACCAACAATGTGTCTGAAGATAAGAAACCAGAAAATAACTTATAGCATTTTTATTGTGGTCTCCCTATACTATAAAAAAAATGATTTTTTTTTTTTTTTTTTTTGCAAATGATTCCACCGTGGAGCTTAAGGTAGAAGTATCTATCCATAAGATACCTGTATGACATAGGAAACACGCTGGAAATGCTGTAAGTTCCTCTATGTTGTATGATCCATGCAATTGAGTGAGGAGATTTATCACAGCAGGCAGAACCTGCTCCTAGATTAGCTTATCAAGACCTTACACAAGATCACTATGTGTGATCCTTACAGAAACTTGCTCCTGCTTGGCAACGCTGTGGAGCAATGCTGCTAAATGTTAGGTGCTAAAATATGACTCACCTGCACAGGGGCATTCAAACTGCTATTTTTTGTGGGTACAGACAGCTCCATCTTTATGTCTTATCAGCCACATAATTCTTTTTCTTTTAATATACTCTAAATGACCTCAGCTTTGGAGATGTAAAAGTATTAGTTACCTCCGCAATATGAAATCTCCCCATTTCTGGCCGCATTATCTGCCTGGCTCTTAGTTTACTTTCTGCTCACCATCCATTTTCATTGACTTTTCCCCCACACCACTGCAAGATTGGAACACCACGGGAAATTAAACACAGTGCATATAAATCATGTTTATTGTTGCCTCGGCTACAGAAAGATAACAAAAATCAATAAGAAAGGCATGATGACTCACAATTTTATTAGTATACTCTGTTTTTCATGAAGCTGAGTCTTCTCAGAGCACATGGTTTAATTGGACCGCTGAGATATTCAAGAATTGATACGTTCCACCTGACCAAGGCCATTTGTCTTCTGAAACCCCAGTTTTGTCTTTTCCGTAGTACTTATAATCATAGGAGGAAGAACTTTATTTATTCCAAGGAACTTGACAAATTTCTAAAAGCCAGAGCGGTTCTGTGAAGGTTGTGAATTCATCTCATTAGTGGCACCTGAAGCAGAGAGGTGACACTAAACTCTCTGAGCACCCTGCAAAGGAAGCACCTGGTCTGGAAACAAATTTCAACCCATCATAATGTGACTACCACTTCTCTCTGCTTAATTACAGGGCAAATAAGAAGAATCTTATTTTGATCATTTTTCATAATTGTCTTTTTTTTTTTATCCACAACCTTCAACCATTTTTGTTCCTTTAAAGACTCATTTTCTTATTTAGATTTGTTACTACTACTTTTTCAAAAATATTTTCCAAATACAGCTGAAACTATATTTCTCAGAACACCCTCTCCTTATAGTTACCCCTAATGATATCAAACACAAATGTGTTTCTTTGCTCTCATGCAAGTCTCTAATGCAGCCATTGATCATGGTCTTTTTTGGGTATTCTGCAGTTATTTTTTCACGATGGTTTCTATCATTCAGACCTCCTGCCTCTGTCGCTATGTCATTGCCTTCTCCCAGCTAGTTTGATATCATTAATTTATCATTAGTTCCTTTATCAATAAGGACTGATAATCAACCAAATAAAGACACTCCAAGTATATTACTTCCAGAAGCAGCCTCTTCATTGCACCTTTCCTTTTGGAAAACGCAGTGACAAACCTGTTTGTGAGGGTGGGTCAAAAGGACGGATCTTCATCTGTTACTGATCACGTTGACAAAGGCTAATGATTTTTAAAAGCTCCTAAAACAACCAACTTTTAAAAGGAATATGTGCTTATCTATTAACACAGAAGATATTTCCTAGCACTTGTGTGCAGTGCGAGGACATGAAATTATTCAGCGTTTCTCTTTTCACTGAAAACAGTTATTTTCTGAATTCCAAAAACAGTATTACATTTGGAAATAATAACAGAGGCTCAGGCTAGTACTGAGGAATATAATTTTTGTTACAATCAATATGACTAGCAATAAAGAGAAGTAATGTGTTTAAATCACAGCTCACCAGCTTTAAGACATCAGCCTTAAATCACAGCTACCAACTTCCACATTTACTTAATGGTTTATTTGCCTTTTCACCTGATTCTAGTGCCTAACATGGGCACTTACAGCCGACCAGGAAAAAATAGTCAGATACCTGCATGTTATTAAAGTGGAGGAAAGTGCTAATTTACAGGTTATAGAGAGCTCAGCATTCTGAGTCAAACACTGGCACAAATGCCAACGTACTTCCAGCAGACGTCAGAGAAGACAATAAAACTACCCAGAGATAGATGTTTCTTCCTCACAACGTCAGAAGCTCAGAAGGTCGATGGTTGAGATATGGCTTGGCCTGCCCTGGCAGAGCTCATTGCTGAGGAGAACGTCCCGTCAACGTGAAGTCTTTGCAGCCAAGGCTTTCATCCGCCTGGTCGTGTTCCTTGTCCCTGAGCACAGCAGTCCCTGGTGAAAAATGATGGTGGAGAGATGACTGCTGTGGGTGCAGGAGTTCTGGACAGCAAGTGAAATGGTGCTTCTGTTGTGCCAGGTGGCCAAACCGGGCTGCTGGACGGCGCCAGCAGAAGAGATCCAGGAGTTAAAGTTCTCCCCATTGGTGAGGGACGTGCCCGTTCTGGAGATGTTCCACACACATGTGGTGACATGTGAGGTGCCATATCAGCCTAGAGTGGTTACAAACCAAGATACAAACCAAGCATGGCGGTACCGTGGAGTATTGCTGGTGAGGCAGCTTGGTGGGGATGTGATGATCATACCAGCACTTATCAATCGCTTCATCCCTTTATTACACTGAGTGAAAAATGATGTCAATAAGAAAACCCCAAAACTAGCATCAATTGCACTGGTGCTGCCTTGTGCTCCATGGCTCATTCTTCTAGCAGCTACCTGGCAGTGAGGGAAGAGGTCAGGAAGGGGTAGCGGCTGTGGAATGGGAGACCAGTGAGGAACAAACCAGCGCGGCCCTGCAAAACAAGGGTCCACAATGGTGTTTTCTGACACTGGGTAGACACTTGGAACAGAACCGGCTTGCGAGACTTACCCTGCAGGATGCAAATGTCATTTAAAATGCAGAAGGCCACAAAGCAGATATGAAAGAAGCAACCTGGCAGCTTCTGCAAACCCTGCTGTGTGCTAAAACCTGTCAAAGTTATCAGTCAATATTTGCCAGCTGGAACTACAACCATGTCGTTCAAAGTCCATTCCAGCAGGACTTTTCAGTAGATACTTGATCACAACAGATGATGATATTCCAGCATTATCTAAGTTTAAAACAAATTCATCTACAGAACTACTTCTCATTTGATGTGAATGCTGCAATCTTCCATCTTCTTATGTCCTTTAAGCTATTACATTGGATCTACTCCACAAACATAACCTTATTTTCCACTAAATTCAAGAAGAAATGATGCATAGCCTCAGCTGTTTAAAGATTCAAGAGCTGGTCAGTTAATGGAAGTATTGGCTTTTATTTTTGGCTATATTTCTACAGCAAAGAAAGCTCCCTCTTTACAGATTTTGACCTATATTTCACACAACAGATTATCATATCTACCTCTCTGTCCTCTGGAACGATGCTCTGAAAATACAGCGGCCAAATTGGTGAGCTTATATCTTGCAGTGTTAAAGGCAAATGCTGATATATTTGTTATTGTTATATTTATTACTTGTGCTTACAAACCAAAATAAAAAAGCTATCCAAAAGGATGTGCAACATTTTCTTTTCAGCAATAACAGAATTCAACAGTGGATACCCACAGGCTGCCTGGCAGCAGTTTGAAAATGGCTTAAAATGCTTTGAATGGCGGAAATGGCTAAAACGGGCAGCATTTGTTTAATGCCAGCAAAGAAAGCATGCAGCTGTGCTAATTTCATCTCCATTTCCAGAATTTCCTGCATTTTTGCTAAAGGTCCGTGTGTACCTGACAGAAAAGAACAAGATCACAGAGTGCAGGGCAGAGCAAGTGGGTGCTGGATGCTGGGCTATCGGTCCCCTGTGAACAGCTAAGTAGCTAATTCAAAGTAGGGTTTGAACACAGTAATTAAGGAAAATACCTTCAACCTGAACAGCAAAGTGATAGCAATTGTACTCCAGTTCACTGTAGCTGCACTTAGAACAAATTGATAGAGTATCTTTCTGCAGACAAAGTCACACTCGACTTTTTTTGACTTGCATTTTCGTTTGCCCTTTTAGGCTTGTACCAAGAAGCTTGTATTAATAAAAAATCATTTAAGAACAGGGAATTCTTCGTACCTTTAGGAGTGATAATAAGTATCACTATTGGTTGATTATTTCATAAAAGCATTAGACCCAAGCCATTAAGCTGGCTAATATAACCATTGCTTTCTTCTGTTCTCCATGGTAGAGATTGAAATTATAAAGCTGGCAATGGCTGAGGGGGTGAGCAGGTGGCTGAAGCCTTCTTCATGCCATTTGCGCCATGCTGGCTCAGTCTTTGCTTTTTGTTTTTTTTCCCTCTAGGCTGGATTTACTTTAGGGTGCTGATAGTGGGTGAAGAACAGTTTAAAATGCTGAGAATTGCACCAATGCCAGGTGCTCTGCAGTGAAGATCCCAGTGAAGAACCACTGGTGTGAATGTGATTTTAAATTCACAGGAAAAAAAGTCTGATCTTTAAGGTAAAGCACAGGCTGTGAGTATCAAGGTACCCACATCAATTTTTATTGATGTTAGAAAGAAGTAGTGAGATTTTGAAGAAAAAAAAAAGTCCAATGGGAGTAACAAGAGCAAACAAGCTAACAGTGCTTATAAATTGACTTGCTTGATTTAAAAAAGGAAATACGTGTGGTGTTGCCACAGAGAGATCACGACTGGTTTTGTCTAAGTGCTTCTGGCTACTGCAGTATTTCTGCTTCTGAACTTGCCCCTTATGCACCATTCCTCAGCTTTTCCATTTTGCAGCGGATGCCAGTGTGATGTGAGCAGAACTCGGTCCCAACCTGCTCCACGAACACGCTCAGTATAACTCATCCCTCTGGAATTTGACAAGCACAATGAAGAAATAAAGCAAACACACAAGTACCAGCACAGACCTCCCTCCCTCGTGTTTGCAGTGTTTCACTGCGCCTTCTCCGCTCCTTGTCCCACACAGCCACTCCCCAGTTTCTTCAGCCACATTGAGGTGAGTCTGCTGGTGCAATAAATCAGCACAAACCATTAAATTCCTTCATTACATGCACATATATTGCCAGGCTCGTTTCATGCTGAGTGCCAAACTTATTACTTGTCTGTCCTTGCCACTGTGAGGGCAAGACTGACTCAGTGTTTGTAAAGTGCTGTGTACTCATTGGCTAGGAAGAACTGAACACATGCAACTAGTAGTAATTATCGTTTTTTATCTTTCAACACAAATTAGCATTTAAATCTGAACTCCTGAATAATCTTGTGTTCAATTGAGAGGATTATTTTAGAACACTGATAAGAAAAGGGTTCTTTCGCAGCATCAAAAGCACTTAATCAGATCATATATTGAATTAAGAAACTCAAGATTAAATCTCAATTTATAAGTAACAAAAGTGTATTAAAATAGTGAAAATATATGCTGGACAAGATACGTAGTTACTGAGCTCCGCTCTCTGCCATGCATTTGCTGTGTTGCACGCTCAAGGCTTTGGTTTCTTTATTTTTACACAGGTACAACAAGACCTACAGACGCTTGGGGTGATGTCTCTTTTCCCTGTATTCTGCAGGAAGTGTCCAAATAAAGCAAATGTCAACCGAGTTTGCCTCGCTGCAAAGTGCATGATAGCAGCTCCACAGAACTCCACCTTAATGACTGTACCCTGATTACTGCCGGCCTGCCTGGGTTTGCGTGTGAGTTCAGGCTCATACTTAAGTCCAGACTGTCTGACAACAACCTCCAAGCCTCCCTGTATTTGTTTTGTGGGGCACATACAGCCTGACGCTGTGGGCTCGGATCAGGTTTCCCTGCTACGCCTGCTGCAGCTCCCATCTCTTTTCACAAGCTCTTTTCATTGGTAGCCAGCGATAGGACAAGGGGCAATGGGCATAAGCTGGAGCACAGGAAGCTCCATCTCCACGTGAGGAGGAACTTCTTCACTGTGAGGGTGACAGAGGCCTGGAACAGGCTGCCCAGGGAGGCTGTGGAGTCTCCTTCTCTGGAGATCTTCAAAACCTGCCTGGATGCCACCCTGTGCCACATGCTCTAGGTGTGCCTGCTGGAGCAGGAAGGTTGGACTAGATGATCTCTAGAGGTCCCTTCCAACCTCAACCATTCTGTGATTCTGTGATCTCCATTCTGTCCTGCTCATCTTCACCATAGCTGCAGCAAAACCACAAGCTCCTAGGATTTAAATTAGTCCATCCTTCCCTAACGAGCCCACAATTCCCAATTCTTGTGCCTTTTTGACAAGCTTTCCCTTGATGTTTTACTTGAATATTTACAGAGCGTTCCTAACCCCCTGTTTGGCCTACAGCCTCTCATCACTGTGGGCTGCTCCAGGCGCCAAGCCCAAGCCACACGAGTTGCCGAGATTCAGCTGTTTGGTAAGAAAAGCACAGGCAAATCCCAGTCACCTCCTGACAGGGAAACAACAGGCCTCCTGACTGCGCCCGATATACTAAACACATTGTATCAGTGCCATTTTGAGGGAGGTTGCTCATAGTAGCCCATCCTGCATTTGACACTATTTTCCTAACAGGCAGAGGAGCTCAGCCACCTCTGGACATTCCCTAACTCACAAGACACTTTTCAGAGAAAAGAAAATGAGGCAGGAAAAGGAGAAATTTAGGCCGTAAAACGTTTCCAAGATACAAACATGATAGGCACAACACACAATTTGGAGCAACCTCCTTCATAAAGTTTTCCCTGAAATGTTACAAGAATTATCTGAGGCCCTTTCTGTGTTCTGAATAGGATCCCCAAAGCAGCAAGGACTCATTTACATCTTTATTGCTACCGAGGAATTCTTTTATGCAGAGAGGAAGAGATTTCCAGATAGATGGCTAGGGACTCATGAGATTAGACAGGACTTGGGCTTCCTCACAGGTGACTGGTTTTGACCATGCAAGAACCCAAGTAATGGACTTAGGCTGGCTGCCTGCCAGGGTGACTGCTAACCTGAGATCTTTCTATATGTATAAACTGAGCAACTGTATCACCTACGATTGCTCCAGTGATTTTTATTAATATTACAGCTCTCAGCAGTGGCCTCACAAAAGTTAAACTATTTCTAAGTATGTGACTACATGCATAAACAGTCAAACAGCAAAACAAGGCTGGTTTTATCATGATCACAGAATTGGAGCCCTGCATGGTCAACTCGCAAGGAAAATAACTGTCAGAAGCAGCTGGTGAGGCAGCTTCTCCTAAGCTCTGTCTCAAAGCCCCCATCAAGACCAGGTAATCACACAAATTCCTTCAAGTTTTTAAACCAATCATCTGCTTAAAACTCTTCCTCTTGGATTCACTTATGATAACAATAGCTGTTTTGACAGGGATTGTCCCACAAGAGAGGAGAGTTTGGAGTCTTTGGCAAATGGAGCAGTTAGTGTTTTGCAGTAGTAGTAACAGCAGCAATAATAACCTGAATAAGCACGGTGTTTGTGAATTAGCCTGAGGAAAAGTTTTCACAAAGTTAAGTTGTAATTTAGTTTTTGAACTGTACAGCTGCTTTTGCAGATGACATTTGTTAATAACAAAAGCCACCAGAAGCCTGTATTGCTGGTGTGTTTTACGTGGAAGTTGTTCCAGGGACGGTAGTGGCCAATGTTTTCTGGCAAGAGCTCCCCTGAGCTGTCACGCTTTTCAGAGGGAAATCATGGAAGCTGCTGGTTCCATGATTTCCCTCTGAAAATTGTGCTGATAAACTGCAGAGCATTCACTCTGTTGTGGCAGATAAGCTGTGCTTGTGGGAAGACTGGCTGGCAGGTATCACTCAAAAAGCAGTTCCCCCAAAAGCAGCACATCAGGGTTTTCCTGACCCTTCCCACTGCTGTGAGGTGAGGCTTGGCAATATGTAAGGTTGAAAGCATGTTAGGCAAGGGGTTACACCAATTAACAGCACAATTTGTATTCAACCTCTTCTGTAGTTGAGAATATTTCTCCTTTTCCTGTGGTGGGTACACAAGGTTTTAGAAAACCTTGCACAGTGTGAGAGAACAGCCAGGCCGTGCTGGCCTGGAATACTTCCTCTTTTCCCCATTCAGGCATCTCCAAGATATTTATATCCCGAAAGGGTTGCCCAGCCTGTGAGAAAGGCAAACTGGCCCACGACTCAGGCTCTATTTATTTAACCACATTATTGCCAGGGGGCAAGTCACCTTCCACGGGGAGTCACTAAGCTTATAAAAGTGATCCAGGCACAGCAACAAATAAAATGCACCTTCTCACCATGTGAGCTGTGGTCACCTTGATTTCAACAGGAACCTCCTGAGTATAGCTGAGCTCATGAGATGAGACAAAATGAAATAAAACTTGCAGACTCTGATCTTGAGATGCAGAAGTAATTAATTCTCACATTGAAAATTTACGTCTTGGAAGGAAGGAAGGAAGGAAGGAAGGAAGGAAGGAAGGAAGGAAGGAAGGAAGGAAGGAAGGAAGGAAGGAAGGGAAAAGAAAAGAAAAGAAAAGAAAAGAAAAGAAAAGAAAAGAAAAGAAAAGAAAAGAAAAGAAAAGAAAAGAAAANAAAAGAAAAGAAAAGAAAAGAAAAGAAAAGAAAAGAAAAGAAAAGAAAAGAAAAGAAAAGAAAAGAAAAGAAAAGAAAAGAAAAGAAAAGAAAAGTCTTTTTTTTTTCCCATTGCAGACCCTATGAAAACTAGCCATCTTACCAAGGAGCAAGGACACATAGTCATCACAGTGTCAGGCCCAAAGAAAATGTACCACTCTATCCAAAATGGGAGTAAAGGAACTGGGAAAGTTATTGTTGGCATGTGGGAATAGCGAAGCTTGGAAGAGTTCTTGAAGGAGAAATTCTTTGGTGGAGCTGGCCAGAACCACTTGGAACGTTAGTTCCCAGCACTGTGAAGCTCCACCACCCCTCTTACAGGGATAGGGATGTGGGCAAAGCACCTTTGCCAGGGCTCTGAGGAACAGTTGGTGTAGACACAAGGGTCCATAGTCCTTATCTCAAGTCCCTCTTCCAGGTCTGAGTCAGACATCAGAAACTCCTATAAATCTTTGGTCTTCCAAGGAATGAAAAAGGCAAAGACAGGTATTTTATGAGAGACATGTGCCAGCACTCAGTGGACAGATAACCTCTTCAGTCCACACCAAACAAACAAGAAGAAGTGTCAGGGAAAAGATGACCTCAAACACTAAAGGAATCACAATTCATTCCCCAAGCCTAGTATTTCAGAATTTTCAATTTTGTTTTGCTGACATACCCTCCCATAATTAAAAAGTACATTTCCTTCTCCATAATAGTCTGACGATGTCTCTCTATGTATTTTCTTGTACATATTTCTTATGAATTTTTTACAATTCTCTGTTGAAGCATGTCATGCCATTCCCCATGGTAATTAAATGCTTGCCTAATGATGTCCAGAAGTTCATCTGTGAGAAAACACCCCATGCAGAAGCGCAGTCCCACATAGTGGAAGCTTAAGCAAACAGAGACAGCAAGGCTTCATAAGAAATGGGGACAACATGATGCAAGATATTTTGCAGCTTAACACAGTACATGGTTGTGGGCAATTGCTTGCTAAAGTAGCTGTGAGACCAGGAATGTGAACATGATTGACTTTAATTTCACTAGCCTCTCTTGGCCTAGGTCAGTATTGCTTATTTGGTGCTTTATGCCTGTGGCTCCTGTGCTACCTTTGAGCAAAGGAACAAAATATTCTGAGTGTCCTGTACTGTATGGACACGCTTTCACAGGCTGTATGAGAAGACGGTGGGCTGAGGTCTCCTAACGTAGTGATGGAGAGCTCTGTGTGTGCCAGGAGGTTCCAGCTGCCCAAGCAGGTCAGTACTGGGTTGTTTTAGAACTCAGTGACATGTGGCCTGCATCCATGGGTTAAAAACGGGAGAAAAATGAACTTTCCCAAATGGGAAAAATATGAACTTTCATGGCAATCCTCCAAATCCCACAGCACAAGGGAGACAATACTTGCTGAGGGAAACACGGCTCTCCCAAAAGGTACAAGCAAGTGGATGGTCATATCTCATAAAGGGACCACTCTAAAAGGCAGCTAAGTGTTCTTGAAAGCATAGATAATCTTTTGAGCCTCATAGTTGACTTGCCAATACTAGACACCAGTCTGAGGAGACAGTCTCTACAGTTTGTGGACTGAAAATTTGAAGATTTGAGACAAGCTCCTCAGGCAGGGGCTCTTGGCATCTGAGATCACTGGGGATCACTGAGTTCTTCTGTCTGCAGTGAGAAGTATGAACAGTCTAGGCAATGATAGTTGCTGTGCTCTGAAAGGCCCAATATGTAGTATGCATCAAATCTTTCATATTTGTACTTCTTCCTTCCTTGCAACTTGCTTTTTCTTCTGCTTAGCACTGTCCAAGGCTGTCTCTGCATGCTGACCCAGAATGTAAAAATTGATCCCTTTTTTTTTTTTTTTCTCTCATACAGCACTAAGCGTTAAAGTCTGCATAGTATGCTACATCAGCAAAGTGCAGATTTTGGAGGATTAAAATAGTTTCTACCTTTGGGCTAATAAAGATCTTATTTCCCAAAGGGGAAAAAAAGGAAGTCTGTGTCCCTGGCTCCTTAGGAAACCTGCAATGTTCTTCCCAAGATAATACTAAGGTTCCAAAAAGCAGAACATACACATGGTTATTAAGACTTTGCATAAGTTCCAGAAAGTAATGTGGGAGAAAAAAAGATGAGCTTTGCATTTCCCAACTTACAGGCCAACCCTGAAAATACACATAAGCAAATAGTAGTTAATCAACATAGACCATATAATCCTTTCAATACAAACACACCTGTCAACAGTATTTTTTCATGTAAAGAATAAAATATAACATACATATGCTTCTATAATGTAAAAGTTAACATAAGAGATATTGTCGGGTGTCTTTGAATATGTAGTATAACTAATTATGTATTGCAGTTTGATTTATCAATACGTTTCATCTCACATGATGCAGCCTTACGCCTATTAGATTTATGTACTTGTGCCTAGCTTCAATAATTCAAAGCTTTCATGGCATTACTTTTCTTGTATTGTAAAATTTTGAGCAAGAATCATGTTTTTATTTGTTCAGGTAGAAAGCAGCACACTGGAGAGCAGGGGCATTATAAAGTTATATTAACCAGGAACAATAGGCTTCTAGGATTATTTGCTCCACCTGTCAGGAACTGGCAAAACTAAGTGGTTTGTTGTTCCCTGGATTCTCCTTCTTGCCTTTCACAGAATGGTTGAGGTTGGAAAGGACCCCTAGAGATCATCTAGTCCAACCCCCTGCTCCAGCAGGGACACCCAGAACACGGGGCACAGGGCGGCATCCGGGCGGGTTTGGAAGATCTCCAGAGCAGGAGACTCCACAGCCTCCCTGGGCAGCCTGTTCCAGGGCTCTGGCACCTTCACAGGAAAGAAGTTCTTCCTCACCTGGAGATGGAATTGCCTGAGTTTCTACTTACACCCATCACCCCTTGTCCTATCATCAGCCAACACTGAGAAGAGTTAGGCCCCTTCCTCCTTTACATTCTCCCTTCAGGTACTTGTACATATTGGTCAGATCTTCCCTCAGCCTTCTCTAGGCTAAACAGGTCCATCTCACTTAGTCTTTTCTCATATGATAGATATTCCAGTTCCTTATTCATCTTTGTTGCCCTCCGCTGGACCCTCTCTAGAAGCTCCATGTCCCTCTTGTCCTGGGGAGCCCAGAACTGCCCCCAATGCTCCAGGTGCGGCCTCACCAGAGATGAGTAGAGGGGCAGGATCCCCTCCCTTGACCTGCTGGCAACATGCTCCTGATGCAGCCAGGATCCCATTGGCCTTCTTGGCCACGAGGGCACTGCTGCCTCATGGTTAACTTGGTGTCCACCAGGACTCTCAGATCCCTATCCATGCATGCAGCTGCTCTCCAGCAGGCCGACCCCTAATCTGTACTGGTGCCTGGGGTTATTCCTCCCCAGGTGCAGGACCCTGCACTTGTCCTTGTTGAACCTCATGAGGTTCCTCTCTGCCCAACTCTCCAGCCTGTCCAGGTCCCTCTGAAGTGTCACAGCCCTCCAGAGTGTCAGCCACTCCATCCAGCTTGGTATCACCCACAAACTTCCTCAGGGTGCCCTGGGTGCCCTCATCCAAGTCATTGACGGACAAGCTGAACAGCACCAGGCCCAGTACTGACCCCTAGGGGACATCACTGGCCATAGGCCTCCAACTGAACTTGGCCCCATTTATCACCACCCTCTGGGCTCTGCCATCCAGCCAGTTCTCAATGCACCTCACCATTCACCGTCCCGTCCACATTTCTGAAGGTTCCCTGTTACGATGACAGGGGAGGCTGTGTCAAAAGCCTTGCTGAAATCAGAATAGACAACATCCATGTCCCATTGTCCATCCAGCCCATCATCCCATCATAGAAGGCTATCAGGTTCATCAAACATGACTTTACCTTGATGAATCCATGCTGACTATTCCTGATCACCTTCTTTTCCTTGACATGCCTCGAGATGCTCTCTAGGATGAGCTGCTCCATCACCTTTCCAGGGATGGAAGTGAGGCTGACCGGCCTGTAGTTGCCCGGCTCCTCCCTCTTGCCCTTTTTGAAGACTGCAGTGGCGTTGGCTCTCTTCCAGTCCTCGGGTACCTCCCCTGCTCTCCAGGACCTCTCAAAGATGATGGAGAGTGGCTGAGCAATCACCCCCACCAGTTCCCTCAGCACTCTTGGGTGCATCCCATCCAAGCCCATAGATTTATGGGTGGCCATTCTGCTTAAATGACTAACCCAATCCTCCTCGACCAGTATAAGGTTGTCTTCTCTCCCATTTATCTCTCGTTTACCTGGGCTCTGTAATACATGGAGACCAGCCATAGGAGTAAAGACAGAAGCAAAGAAGCATTTAGTAACTCTGCCTTCTCGGGATGCTCCATCACAAAGGCATCCTCTCCATTCAGCAGCGGCATGACATCTTCCCTAGTCTTCCTTCTGCTGCTGATATATTTACAGAAGCCCTTCCTGTTGTTCCTGACATCTCTTGCTAACTCTAATTCCAAATGGGCCTTGGCCTTCCTCATTGTTTCCCTGTGACAATTGCATCTGTGACAATGTTCCTATATTCTTCCGATGCGGTCTGGCTCTTCTTCCACATTATGTATATGCTCTTTTTCTCATTAAGTTTATGCAACAGCTCCTTGCCCATCCATGCAGGTCTCCTTCCGCCCTTGATCAGCTTCAACTTGTAGGAATGCACCAATCCTGAGCTTGGAGAAAGTGGAGTTTGAATATTAGCCAACTCTTCTGGAGCCCCTTTCCTTCTAGGACCCGGGCCCAGGGCATTCCTCCAAGGAGCTCCCTGAAGAGGTCAAAACTGGCTCTCCTAAAGTCCAGGGTTGCAATCCTATTCCTTGCCAGCTTCCTCCACACAGGAAGAAGCTTCTTTCCAGAAGATAGGAGTGACATTTGCTTTCTTCTAGTCCTCAGAGTGGCCTTGCATGTGTGGATGAACCCCATGAGGTCCGATGAACTTGTGTACGTTCTATCTGTTTAAATGTTCTGTAACTTGTTCTTCCTCTACTGAAGGCAAGTCTTCATCACTCCAGACTTTTCCCCTGATGTCCAGAGCCTGTGATTCTTGAAAGCAAATTTTACCAGTAAAATAAAACCTCAAGAATTCAGTTCTGCAAGATAAATCAATTTTATTTAGCTGTGATATTTTCTATGTCTGCAATAGAAGTTAACATTAGGATGAATTTGTTTCCTAAAAGAAATACATTTAACATCTTGTACCATTATTTGAAAACAGTCTTACCTTGTCTCTTCTGAGAGGCAGTTAATAAAGGCTATTCAAGCTATGGGTTTCACCTGAAAGCTCTTGGAAATTGCTTTTATCTAGTCTTAATTGCCCAAATTAATGCAAACTTACCCGCTCATACAGACTTACCAAGATGAATACAGACTTACCTTACTTACAGAGGAACTTCTACCCAAGCAAATGTGTCTGAAACAGTTTTAATAAGGATGTTAAAAGAAGAGCTCTTAGAAGGAACTCTAGCAGTAGAGGGCATTTTCCTGCAGAAGCACAGAGTGATACTAGCAACATAAAATTCGTCTAGGGGAATAAAAGAAGAATGATAAATCATTTAGAAGACTGCAACAATATTTCAACATTCACAAAATAGACAGGTTCCTCCTGGAAAAAAAAAAATAAAAAAGCATGACTTGTGTACCTAAGTACTAGAAATAATTCAAGAACAAAAGCAATCACCTCCATGCCTTCATGAACTGCATTTTGACATTTCTGATCGAATTCCTGCTATTGTATTGTTAAGGAAGTGGCACTGTTTGTGGAACTGGAATGATAATAGAAGAACTTCCTGTTTAAAACTGCTGGGATTGCAGCCCCTAAGACATCAATCATACGATTCAGTGCTGGGCTGGAGCGTGACAGGAACAGTTCTCCATTTGGCTTCAACCGTTTCCCAAAATGTTACATCTAATCTCTAAGATCTGCTCCTTCTCCCATCCTTCTCCCTAATTGGTGGGATGGGCTTTCAGACTCTTAACCACTATCCCAAAAGCTCTGAAATCTGAAAGCCTCTCTGGAAAAGAGCTCAGGTGAACAGATAGGTGCCTCTGCCCCTGTCGCCCACAAGAACCACTTGCTGCTTCTTCTAAATGTTCACACAAGGTACCAAATCTGTCATCCCGTTGCTTCCCTGGAAGCCATGCCCAGCTCCTCCTCACCCTGCTGAGCACTGGCCCTGTTCCTCAGTTGCAAGTCCTCAGCATGAGTAAGAGTCACTCCCACGAGAAGTGACTAGTTTCCGGCCTATGTATCTCCTGTTCATCTTCTCAATGCTACGTAGCCTACTGGCTTTCTCCTGTTACTCATTACCTGATGAATCAACTGGTCAACAACAGCCCACATTCTGCACAAGAGATGCCGGTGAGTGCAGCCCTCACAGAGAGGCCCCAAGCGCCCACCAACCTGAGACCTGTAGGGCTGTATCTGATGCCAGGAGGTTTGTGTGGATCAAAATCTCTGCTACAGCTGGTGCAGGGACTCTAACAGCTTCTCGGGACTGTGTGCGGCACCTCATGACCATATCTCAGGACACATATGCTCCTTGGGCTGGAAATGAAGGTGCTTCTTGCACCCTTCTATGTGAGGTGCTGCACAAACTGCTGCATCTGATGGCTCCCTCTGTTAGCTGCACTCTCATAATCATTTTCTGGTGGGAATGGGATGGAGCAAAATATCTCAGGAGAAATACAGCAGCTTTATGGTGATGGGGAATCAGCTCAATTGGTCTAGCATCCTCTCTGCTGGTAGCTAAATGTTTTAAAGGAACATGCAAAAAAAGTTGAAATTAGTTAATTACATAATAACCTGTAACAAAAGTTTCTTCCAAGGAACAAGCAGCAGTTGTTTAGCTTAATAATGAAGTCAAACTTAAAGATTTATATTCCTTGTAACTGTAAACTATGTCTACTAATGGTTGTTGATATTTCTCAAATCCCTTCAAAAAAGCTCTTCTAGTAGCAATTTCAACAAAAAACTGCATATTTTTAAATTTATTGTCTATTCTATATATCTTGACAGAATTTAACTCTCATTTTGTACTTTTAGAAGAAGATAACTAAGCTCTTCACTGTTCCTCTCAATTTTATTAGTAATTGTACCTCACATTTAAACAAGAAAAAACATAGCCAGTGTGTCTGTGAAATTTTAATATTCACATTTCCTTATTAAATGCAAATGCAGTCATAATGTGTCTTTAAAACTATCCAAATGAAGAGCAAAATGAACCAAAACAAACAGCAAACAGTCAAACAGATCTGCTCTCCACCAGAAAGCCATGTATCCAAAACGTTGTGCCATGAAGTTGGACTGATCTGATGGCCACGAGGGCAGCGCCAGCTGATGTTAGGGATTGTTTCTGTTACAAGCAGACACGGATCTAATCCTTCATAGAACAGAAGAAGCTGCTGCCAACTTAAAATAACAGGTGGAGCAGTGCCCATTAATTCATGCTAGGTACTCAGGCTGCAATTTCAAACATCCCTCCAATTACAGGATAGTTCAGAAACAGGTTAAATTTGCTGTCATCATAAACATCAATTTGAAATATGATGGAGGACATACTAGACAAACTCTGCTCTTGCACCAAGTTTAGGGGTCAGAAGATTAAAGAAAGACAGTGCAAAACATAGAAGAAGAAATATATTTGTTGTGATAACTTAGTTGAATGGACAAGGAAAAACTCGATTTTCTATATGTAGATTAATATACTCAATTTACTGAGGTGCCCTTCAGTGTCCTAACTAGGTTTTCTGAAAAAGAAACATACACCTTAAAGTATCTCAAGTTCATATTGCAATTTTAGAAAGACAGTTGTTTGACTGGGCAGCCAAATTGTCTGGTTAGGCCCGCGCTTGAGGGTCAGACAAGCCCTTGGCTTTACCTATGCATATAACACCTCCTACAGGGATGAAACATATAGCTGAGCATCTATATGACCTGAAGCACCTCTCACAAACTTGAGTGCTCCCCTGCCTCCTCTGCTACCTTTCCCAGGGTGGTACTCATGAAAGCTCTGTGTGTTTTGCAGGCAGGACTGAGTTATTGTAACTATACCTTAAGTCTGGGCAAGGCCCACATAGTGCTTGACGTGGAGAGGGTCACTTAATCAAGGAATGAAGCTAAGGTGCAGGTAACAAAGGTAAATTTGAATGAAATATTTCACTGGGGAGAGGCTCCTTGGCTGTCTTCTCAGCTCTCCAGATCACTGAGCAAAATTTCCCCCATCCTGCTGCTACTCTGGAAACTCTTTTGCCCTTCAACCTTTGCCCTTACAGTAAACTGATTTTACTCTATAAATTTAGTTTGGTATAAAAGACAATCATAAGCATCTCTGGAAGAATAGGCAAATGAAGCAATAAAATACAAATAAAGGAGAGCTGTAGCTCTATCCCTGTTGCACCCGCCCTGGGCAGGCTGGAGGAGTCTTTGGGACTGAACTCTGTAAATGGCAAGGACCAGTTTGAGAACTGGTAGCATCAAATATCAGGCAAAGTAAGTTCTCTTCTCTCAGTAGAGGGCACAAAACAGAGAGACAACTCAGGAAGCTGAGAAACTGCTTAAACCCAGGTATTTGCATGGCTTGCAAGGTAACAGGAACAAAGATAACGGCAACCTTGAACTAAACCATGTATTTGCCATATATTATTTATATACATTTACTATATTTTTATAGTTGATATATTCAAAATAGATTGGTTCTTTACTACTGCTCCTCAGATCTGCAAGTACATCTCTTACAAAATTATCACCTCATCTACCTTCTTTCTCATAGTCTGATACAGAGCAAATCAAGCTAAAGACAAATGTTCTATAAGTCATAATATTGATTTGAAGCTTATTCCTTTTATTTGAGTTCTGAAAGAAGAGCATCTATTCCCCAAAACTTCTCAGTCAAAGTGAAAATAATACCCTGATTGCACCTGGCATTCTATAATTATTACTTTTAAATACTGTAACTGTCTTTTTGTGTTGTTTTCCCACATTTCAGGAGCACAGTTTGCTTTGAAAAAGGAACTCATTTACACTAGTAATAGTATAATTTGAGTTGAACTTGAGTTTACATTCTCAGATGTCACCAATGCATTTCCCTGCCTGAGGACTTACAAAACTTCAGTACTTAGATAAAAAAAAGGAGGTCTAAGAGCAAAATTTGACAACAGAAATTCATTGCTGCTTTAAAAGTAGAGATGGTCTCTCTGTCTCTCTCTCAAAAATAGCCATAAGACTGAAAAGATTGAACAAGTGAAAAATCCAAAGCCAAAGTCTTCTGCCATAAGAGCCACAGGAAGGTTTTACCTATTGTCTCTAAAAAGGTATTTATGTTTTCCTAACAAATAAAAAGGTAAACAAATGTTACTTGACGTGGCAATCAACTGTTTCATCATTAATAACAGTCTTATCATTGGTGCCTACTGATTAACTGGAATCACACTGGACCCTAAATTACCACTATCAAGGAAGTGGCTAATTAAAGATTATTTTAGTTCAGAAAATAGCTGATGCTTGTGAGGATGATTGTGGTATATGGAATATTGGAAGGGACAGAAGAGACTTTTTTGGAAGAAGAACGAGACAAAGATTTTCAAAAAGGTCAAAAACTCATGAGTAGAATTTCTGTTAACAGTAATTCAGTTTGACAGGCCTCAGCTTTTGCAGAAATATTTTCATCTTTAGAATGAAGTCTCAAACATTTTAAGCTAAACAAAGCCAGATAGATAAAACTAAAATAAGATTCACTGTGGAAAAGCAATAGCCCCTATACAGCTAATACTGAAGCCAGTTTTCCTCCTGGTCTATTTTGCTAAAAGGAGCTGCAATAATTGCTCCTATTTCCTGATTGTGCCTGCGTTCCCAGAAATATCTTGCCAAACAAAAAAAGGAACAAGAGAGGTGTAGTTAATAATCTTGTCACATTGTCCTTTCCTTTCCTCTGCCACAGATCTTCTCTATTTTCCATTGCGTCACATGAAAAGCCTGGTGTCAAAAAGACCTGAGTATCTTAGATTTCCATTCAACTAAATGGAGTTTACAGGAAACTCTCTGTGTTTGTTACATCTTTCTAACACGGAGCAATTTTTCATACCTAAAATCCAGGAGCACTTACGGAACCATAAAAAGTTAATCCTAGATCTGCGTAAGTTCAGGTTATGCCAAGCCACTCTCCAGGGGCTATTTAAATCAATATATGTCCTTCTGCATTTTGAGTGATAGCCTTTGGTAGAAAGCATTTCCCTGTGGAAGTGCCACTTCTTGTTGATATGAATAATGTTTATGGAAAAGTGTTCCACTTATGCGACCACCAGGTTCTCCAGACTGACTGCTCTGGGTGCATCAGCTTCTTTATATCCCTCTCCACCCTCCTTGTGAGGGATGCAGTGGCATCACACGGAAGATTTTTGTGTTTAACTTCCAGGACTAGTCACACTGTTGCCATATCATAATGTGATTTGCAACGTAACCTTTGTCCAGCCAGATGTTCTCATCTTCCCATAACACTGCTTTTACAATACTTACAGATAACAGTAGTTTTATGTGGGCAGGAAATTCTTTGAAAACATATGTAATACAATCTTCTTTCAGAAAAAAACAGTGTAAGACCTAGTTCTACAGCAGTGTCAGTGAAAGCCCTTACCATGTATTTCATAGCAGACTTCAAAGACAAACTACTTCTTCTCTGGCAGAAGCTGCTTATTTTGCTGTAACTTTCTTGTCTAACATTTGTGTGTTCTGCTTTTAATTGCAAATCTGGAATTGAAGCTCTGTGGAGCAGGATACACTCTATTCTCTCAGGTAAGCAATGTGCCCTGTCCCTGTGGAGGGGTATTGCCCTGTGACTGTTCCAAGTTGTGTTTGTTTGATGTTGTCTTCCTCAACACACCCCTTCTCAAGTAAGGACACAAGAGCCTCTTCCCGAAATACCACTTTTCCCCAATGGAAACATGTGAAAGATGTTAGCTATGAAAGTTCATGTCACAGCTACAACCTATTTTTAACGATAATGTGCTTTAAAGTACAGATAAGGTATATTTCAAGTACAAATTCCTCTTCTAGTATCCTAGAAGTGATGGAAGGAAGAATATTTTAGCACTTTCTGAGTATGAGTTTCTGTGCTACAACACATGCACTGAACAAAAGAATTAAAATAATCTAGAAAGAGGCTCTAAAACTGTCATTTTGTGCTGTGCTGTCATGAGTTTGTTCATGATAACTTGGTCATTGAAACTATGAGTTTCATTTGGTAAGTTGATTTTTTGCTGTGAGTATTTCAAGGAACTCTCAGGAATATCACCGCTATGGATTTATATAGATGCACCAGAATCATTTCTTGTGACTAGACTATGATTCAGAATGAGCTAGCAGCCTTTTCTAAAGCAGCTCTTCTGTCGTAGCTCTTCATTCCAGAACCTTTAGCTTAAGATTTCCAAAGATTTGTGCTTATGTATTTCTCTTCTGACTGAAAGAAAACAACATAAAGTATGCTTTATATGTTTATAAAGTATGCTTTATATGTACATATATGAACACACACACATGCATGCAATCCTTTATGTATGTAGCCTGATATAGGCTCTACTGAGCCCAGTGGTTTTACTTGGCTATGAAGGTTCTCATGTATGCCTACATTTGTAGGTCCACATTCAAGGAACTGATTCAGGATTGACTGGGAACAGTGTTTATTTCCTTTCTGAAAGCAGCCCCCCCAGCTTTACCACATTTTTTTTTTTACTTTTTAAAATTTTTATTATTTTTTATTATTTATTTTCTTTACTATTCCTTCCAAAGCTGCAGATGCCGCCACAGCTTTAACTGCCTGTTGTGCGATGAAGAAGCTTAATTAAAACCACGTAGCTATTTGTAGCTATTAGCTCGTCTCGTTAAATACAGACAAAAGACCCTAGCTGAAACGTAAGTGCAGAATCTGGTCTTCATTTTGGTAGGAAAAACAATGGATTTTCTATGAAAAAAATACTATTACCTTCCTTCTTCAGCAACTACCCTCTACCTGCAAAGCTAAATGCCTATGGAAATCCCTATCCCTAGTACTGGCTCATATGGCTAGTGTGGCCCTGGGCAAGGCTCTTCATCTTTCCACATTTTGTAAGATGAAGGAGAAATTCTTGTGTTTTGAGGGTGACTTAATGATTGTAGGGTGGCTTTTGAGGTGTAATACACAATAAATATAACGGACGTTTAATTAGGTACGAAGAATACCCTGCAATTTTCCCTCAAGAGCCCAGGTTCCCGGGGCAGGCTCAGGGATGTGAGCGGCATTGGAGGCTCTTCCACCCTACCATTTAGAAGAACCACTGAGGTAAATGTTGTCACGCAAGGGAATACCCAGCGCAAACACCGCAGGAGGCTCTGATTTGAGAGGCAGGTGGCCACGAGGTGACTGAACGACCAGCCCAGCGCTCGGCACTGTGGCCTCCAGCCACCAGAGACTTTGCTCCGTGCCGCGCATCCCGTACCGCCGCTGCGGGCAGAGCCCAAGCAATGGAAACGCTGGTGGTGGCACCGTTGGGGGTTTCCGTGTTTGGGAACTGGGTTCCCAATGAACTGAAAACTCCTGATTGATGGCTGCACGTGTTGGGCTGAGGCTGTGGGTCAGTGTGTGGTCGTGGGCACAGGCTCTTCCCGCTCCGTTTTGGAGGTGGCCTCAGGTGCCTGTTGCTGCCTCAGCACCAGCGGCACCAGAGCACGGGTCAGGGGCCGCCAACAGCTGCTTGCTCCAGCCTTCCCGCCAGTGGGAATGTGGCTGGATGCTACCAGGAGCCGTGACTACTCATGGCAGCTCCAGCCCTGCATCCAGGTCCTGGTCTACATTCAGATCCACATCCAAGCCCAGATCTGAATTCAGATCCAGGTCCACATCAAGGTCCAGATATGGATTCAGATCAAGGTCCCTATATGGATTCAGACCAAGGTCCCTGTATGGATTCGGATCAAGGTCCCTATACGGATTCAGACCAAGGTCCCTGTATGGATTCGGATCAGGCTCCAGATGCCGATTCTGACCCAGGTGCCGGTACCGCTCGGGGTGGCTCCCGCTCCCCTCAGGCCGGGCCGCCTCGCGCTGCCCCCCGCGCCGGGCCGGGCCGGTTCGGGCCGCGCTGCCCCGCGCGCCGGCAGCGCCACCCCCCGCAGCCACCCCGGCGCCCCCGGCCGCCCCCCGGCCAGGCACGGGAGCCGCCTCGTCCCGCCCCCGCAACCGCATCCGGGCGATGATTGGCCCGAGCCGCCCGTCACTCGGCCGCGAGGCCGCGCCGGGTTGGCGGGCGGCGCCGTCACTCGGCGGCGGGGCCGCGCCGGCCCCTTGTTGTCACGGCGCCGCGCGGGGCTGGGGCTCTTCGCGCCGCGGAGCCGGCAGCGCCTCCCGCCGCCGCTGAGGGGAAGGCGACGGCGAAGGGGGCGCCCCCGCCATGGCCACCAGCACCACGGGCTCCACGCTGCTGCAGCCGCTCAGCAACGCCGTGCGCCTGCCCGTCGACCAGGTGAGGCGGGGGGGTCCCCGCCGAGGCGAGGGGCGGCGGCCCCGCCATCCTCCCGCCGCGGCCCTGCGGGCGGCGA
>NW_020455093.1:3616600-3704758 GCF_003342845.1 Nothoprocta perdicaria
CCCCGTGCGCCCGCCTCGATTTCCAGGGATTTCGGGGGCCGCGCTCCTGCTGGTGGCGCCGCTGCCGTGGCTCGGGAAAGGCGGCTTTCCCGAGGAGCCCCCTCCCCAAGGAGGGGTGATGCTGGGGAGGTGGGAGTGAGGTTTTCCTTGAGCGAGGTTTTTCCTTGGAGAAGGCGCCGCGGGCAGCGTGGGAATGAGCAGCACCTGCCAGGGAAGCAAAAGCGCCCTGGGCTCCTGTGGAGGAGAGTTTGTGGTTTGGCTCGTTAAGATGCACCTGAGAAGCAATTAGGAAGTAACCGCCGAGGAAGGATGCTGGAAGACGCTCTTGGAAGTGATGGGGCTGTTGGTTTGGCTTTCCTTCCCCAACCCCTTACAGGAACGGGGGCGAGATGCATGGATATGTCTTCATATATGCCCTTAACCTGACAGTTGCCTCGTGTAGCCTCCTGGATGCTCCCGAGCTCCTGCGGAGCTTGTCCTGGTGCCTCAGGTCCAGCCCGGCACCTGGTAACGCTGCATCCCGGATCCATGGCCGGGGATCCCGCGGCTCCGGTCCCTCATCCGCAGGCTCCGAGCCCTGCCAGCCAGGGGCCCCGCGTGCGGATCCTTGAAGCCGTCGCTTCTGCCGGGTGCCACAAGTGAAGTGACAGCGGGTGACCGGCTCCCGTGGCCTTGCCCGGGGGTGCCGGTGTCATGTAGTTGCTGGCCCGTTCGTGAGAGCAACTGCACATCTACCTGCCTCGAGATGAGCTCTTACTGCTACCAAATGTGTTGTGAGCATTGCTGGTATGGCATTTTAAAGATAATAAGGTTGGTTTTCCATCTAAGTCTGGAAAACTTACCTGGACTGGATATTTTGCAACAGATTGCTTCTGTAAAGGCAGAGTTTTATTTCATTTTTATTTTGTTTTTGTGAGAGTTTGAGGACAGTAATAGCCATATAGGGTAGCTTAAAAGATCCCTTACAAGGAGTTATAAATGTAGATGCCTTTAAAAAACAAAATCAGTGGACCCAATATGATATAGGCCCATAGTTATATGAAAAGCAGTGATTGACTGGAGTATGAATTGAAGAGCTACAGAATCATGCCATTCTCTAAAGAAAACGTGTTTATTAAAAAAAATAATGATCAGGAAAGCTGAACCAAGGTGAGGCGTGTGTGTTTGCAGTGTTTCAGCTCAAGAGTCTGCTGTGGTGGGTAGTTTGTGGTAGAGAAGCCGTGTGAGGTGTGTTCCCTGCAGTTGCATCAGGCTCGGTGGAGGGGGAAATGAGGGCAGAGAGCACAAGGAATACTGATATTTGGATGCTGGAGAAAGGAAATGGGAAGGATGAGAGGTTTCCTGGTCCGTAGGCTGTTTCTGCTGTTGAATCCAGGTGCGTTTGGCAGTCGTGCCCGTGGAGCGGGTGCTCAGTGGCCCCTCTCCGAAGCGGCGGGTTCGGTTTTCGTGTCTGCCGCGTGGCTTTGGCCGCAGGTGCGCGGCGATCTGCACCCTCCAAAATGCTGTGGCTGTGATTTACAGTTGGGTAATTACCATCTGTGGTTGCCCTCCTTAATGAGGGCAGAGGTGTGCACTCTGGGAGACCAAATGCAGCTAGTGTCAAGGCTCTTCTCGTGCTTAAAACAAACATGGTTTTAAAACAAAGGGCAAAAGAACTGCATCTTGTTGGCAATGAATGTAAGTAGGTATTTCAGCTCGGGGAGAGGCTTCTATCCCTAAGAATCAGAATAATTAATTGAATCAAAATCTGTACCTTGCATTGTAGTTCATTAGTAGTAGTTATTATTAGTTTTTCTTTGCTGTATTTGGTACATCAGATACCAAATGTGGCTTGATATATTGTGTTGATGTGTTTGGAAATGACCTGGGTTATGTGTTAGTTAGATCCGTGTGAGGGATGGAGGGTGGCAGCTCTACCCCAGCTGCCTGAAGTGCTGCTGAGAGCAGTTGTCTCTGTGTCCAAAGGAAACAGCAGAGAACTGCCCTGTTCCTCTGTTGGAGAGCTGTTCCTACACCCATCTCCTTGGTCCTAGAGCACAAGCTGTTGGAATGGAGAAGAACTTGTTTTCCACTTAAGTGCGTATCCCCAGCAAGGGATGTTGTGGTAACTTGCTAGTATGTTATTTATCCTTCCTTTGGCTCTTATTTTGAGCTGTGTTGCTCCAAATTAGCTGAGATGGAAGGTGAATTCCCTAGGGAATGTTTATGGTGTTGGTCTTGGCTTTTTGTAAGTGAGAATCTAAGGCTGTCTGTATAAATGTGGAAAGACAGACTTGCATACCTTTCTCCTGTGTTTTCCTATGCAAAAATATTTGTGCATGCCTAGGGCTGAAAGCCTGGTATAAGGACTGTATCCTTTCCCTTTGTGCAGGATATAAGCCTGCTACTTGGCAAAGGAAGAATCCTGTTGACAGCTAGGCCTTTTGGGGCCCTAAAGTTAGTGAATGAATGCTTACGTGTAAATGCAGCACTAATATTTTTTTTTTTATGATTTGTTTAGGGAGGGTGGGAATAAAAGTAATGCCCTTTCTACAGCCAAAGAGAAGGGATGATTGTAAAACCTTGGTTGCTGTAGTCGTGTATGTTGCATAATGTGTTGAGGTTGTGCCTTTAGATATTATATTCTTTCACCTTGAGTTCTGTTTTTCTGCGTGTGTTCTTGTGCCACCACGGCCTTCTCGGAAGTAGTGTCTGGTGACAGACATGCATGGCCTGGGTCTGATTTTTAACTCTGGAGCTTCCTTGCTCCTTGTCTACTGACGGACCGGGGCTCTTCGCGCCATTCTAGCTTGTCTGATATTAACGTGGAGATATTTAAGGTTTCTGTGATGTGTTTTGGGAGCACAAAGCTTTCTCCTTGGCTCTAGGTCTCTACTGGGTGAGCTTATGTTCAGAGCGTTGTCTTTGCTCTTGCTGCTTCCACCAGAGGGAGCAAAGATTTTATCGGAAAATGGGGAAAAATGGGTGGGATTGTTGCTGCCCTTGATTTGCCAAAGGTGATTGACTGTGATGGGTGGTGAGCATGACTGTGGTTGCCTGAAGTTTGAGGCCCAAAGGTATGAGCTGGAAAAACCCCAATCAATTCAGCTGTGTTTGCTGACTGCCTTTTAGATGATAAATGTTGATCTCTATCTTTGTGGGGAGGAGTTCCAGTCTTGGCTCTTGTGTTTCCTACGGGCTTTGGGGTGTTTTGGTTTTCTGGTGCATCAAAGCTCACCTTGTATAGAAAGCTAAGTTAGCTGATTATGCCCTTAATGTGCTCAGTTTGTGCTCAATGCCACATAAAAGCCATGCTCATTGACATATCTTGGGCTGGGATCTGGCTGCCTTCACGAAGAATTAGCAGGACTTGTTTCCTCTGATATGTATGAGACGTGTATTTCCCATACGCATGTGATTGGCAAGATGCATCTTCAAAATTTTGGACTGATTTATTTAATTTTCAAGTTTTGGGAGTAAGCCATGGTTGGAGCTCAGAGAAGGGACCAGCCTTGGAAGTGGAACAGGGAATCATTCTGCTTAGATGCAGTACGGGCTGCATGTGAACGTATCTCCTGGCTAGAAACCTCTCATTTCACAGAGGTTTGGGCATTTGTCATGCCTTTGTCTCCCTGGTTTTCTGCCCAGGCAACAGAATTTTGCCTCCTGAGGACTGAAATGCTTTAGTCTAATGAAAAGTCTTTTGTTTAAATATAGAGGGGAGAGGTAAATGTTTGTCATGCTCAGCAGTCCAGAATAGATGGACTGATACTCATCTTGAGACGTATGGACCTATGAAAAGTCACTGAAGTTCTTTTCCTTTTCACTTTTGCTTCTTAACCCCCGTGCGCAGCTATGAAATGTGGAGCAGCATCTTATGAATATTTCTGATGTTATCTAGGAAGCTTATGTGTAATAGAATTGATGGATATGTGAAATCCAAATGCTGCTGGTGAGGGAGTGGTGGGATGGGAGACCTGGGCCTCTGCTTTGCCCTCTGTTTTCCTGATCTGCTGCCAGCAGCAGTCAGAAGAGCAAAGGGTGGGTAGTGAAGTGTGATCTGCTGTCACGATAGATGGAGACTGGTAGGTGAAAGGGAGTTGGGGGAAAGGAATATTGGTCTTCAGGGTGTCCAAAAATACATTGGATCCACTAGCGAAGTCCAGGGATTGTATTTTTACAGGATTCTTAAGTTGCCTTTGAACTAAAGAAAGGGGGCATCAGAGGGATCTAGTCTATTCACAGTGACCCCTTTCTAATATTAGGGTTTAAATGTTGACTTAATTCTGCACAAAGTGCTGCTTAAAGTTGCTCTGTAACGTAGAATGTGTTGAGAAGGATCAAGCTACTGGGCTGGGAGGAAAAGGAGCAAGAGAAAGTGGCTTCTCCTAAGGAAGGAGCAAAAAAAGAAAGGGGAAGGTAGACAGTGACTACAATATTGGAGATGAACTGTCAAGTGAAAAAAGGGTATTCTAAAATAGCTCTGCAACAATATTCATAAGTCTACATTAAACAATGACAAAATATATAACTATCCTTACTTTCAGTTCTTAAGGAGACTGTAACAGCAAATATTCATCCTGATATAATCCTGCTTGCTTTGGTACTGGGAAGGTTTTCTCTGGTTCGTGCTAAGTAGAAGGAGAAACTCAAATGTAGCTGTTGCCCTGTGTTTTCACAGGAACCATCTAAAATGGTCTTCACCCGAGCACTTTTGTAATTATCAGCTGTGTTTCATCCAACTGTTGGGTCCTGTCTTTGTGCTGGTGGTTCTGATAAGTGAGTGAGCCCATTCAGAGGTAGGTTCAGCACAGTGCAAATCACATCCAAATGCCATTCAAACAATTACTGCAAAAATACTGCAGACTTGGGATACTGAAAAGAACACTGAGTGCCCCCAAAACAGCTTAATAAAAACATGATGGCATTAAAGAATAACTTAGTTGTGGAATATATGGTTTTACTATGTTGCTTTCTGATTACTTTTAAGTATTGTGTATGAGGGTATGAGTTTTACAGCAGCTATATGGAGTTATAGGGGCTTTCTTGGGTAGAGGGCTGAATTGAAACAGAGATTTGAAAATGGATAAAACTGAAATAAATGGCATCAGTTACAGCACCTTGGTCTGCATATCTGTGGACCTCAAGTCCTGTTTACCTGCCTCTGTATTGACCTGATGAGACTCTGTGCCATATTTGCTGCAGCCTTTTTCTTTACAACCTCTCTCTGCTGTATGTGTCTTGACTCGTGCAATTTTCTGTGTAACAGTTGCCAATTTTTTTTCTTGCTTTCAAAGCTTTTGAACAGGAGAGTCTAGATTTCCCTTCTCCTTCCCAAAAGGTCAAGGAAAAACTACAGCCATCCAGGTGCAAACCTGTTCTCTGTGTCTTCCATGGAATTTCTATGGAATTTAAGCACCTCCTGAAGGAAAGCAGGAGAATGAATTGTGTTTCAATTTCAGGATTATTTCATAGGAGCATTTGAGCATCCAAGTGAGCAGAGCAGCTCAGCGATTTCAAGGTAGCTGTGAATTTGGGTAAATGTTAGTTATAGCTGCCTATTGGAAATGTTTTCAGCAGCTAAGTAGCCCTTTGCAAAGAAAGGCATCCAAACCTCTGGCTTCTTTACTCTTCAAATATTTTATTCCACAGTAGAAGCTATTTTGGCATGGCTGTAAAGCTGCCATTTATATGGCTTAGTTGGGATTTTGGAGTTTGCTTTTCCCTTTAAAACATGGGCTGACAATCCAGAGTTGAGTGAGAAGAGGCTGAGAAGTTGGAAAGAAGTGGTGGAGGCTGCTGTGAACCTGCAGGAAACTCTTTGAAGCCAATGAGGACATTAGAGTCTAGAGACTGCGCGATCTCTGGGGGGCCTGGGTTTACAGTCTGTTAAAAAGACCCATCTGTAATGGGATTAAATGCGAGAAGTTAGGTAAAATATTTATAGAAGCAGAATTCTGAATGTTTCTAAACCTGTTTTAAAGGAAAAGTACTTTAGTTTGAAAAACAGTAAGATGCTCAGAGTAGAGCCTGGTACTTCTGCAAGCTGTTACGTGTTTTGCTGATGTTCATGGGAGCTCTTGTTGCCCCGTGGCATAAATTTGGTAGTTGCCAATTTCACCAAACTGACCCCTTGAATTGGGAAGAGCAGGAGATGAGTAGAAATAAGGGACTAGAGACTCGGAAGTCACTGAATGGAAGGAGCAGTGAAGGTGCCCTTCCTTCCTCCCTGCTCTTTTCTTTTTTTTAAAATTTCTCTTAGGGAAAACAGAGGAGGTAGCTCTACTGTTTTAAAGATGAGGGAATGTATTGTAATTGCTTGTTAAATTGACTGCTGTTGTTACTGGATTTCCAAAGGTTTCACGTAGAAGGGAATGTCAGTCTCTGTTTTTATTGCTTGTTCAAGGTAAGTTTCAGTTCCTCATCTGTCAGCACACTATAATAATACTGTCCCTGTACATCTTCATGGGGAAAGGAGCTGTTTCCAAAGGTATTCAAAAGCGATCCTTCCCATAGGTGTTAGCTATTCTGCTTCATTTTTAAATTGCTAGGAAAGTGAGTTCTACTGAATTTGGAAAGTTGCTACACAATTTTGGTCTGTGTAGTGGTTCTTTAAGTATTAAAATGAATAAAAAGCGAGTCAAATGTATTTGGCTATCTTATATTGCTGATACTCATATGATAAAGAGTTAGAGGACTGGATTTTGAGCTCACTTGCTACCTGGATAAAGCAAAATAAAATGTTTTATTAATCTTAGCTATCTTCCTGCAGTCTCATAACTCTACCTGTGGAATATAGCCCACAAGCAGAATACTAAACTACTTAAAATGTAGCGTTTAGTAGAAATTCTTGATCCATGTTTGTGAATATTGGCATGGTATTTGGGTTCTGTGTAAAATTGAATGTTAAAATTAAGGTTGTATGAATGTGCTAAATGTCGGGATTTTTTTTTGTGTTTTTTTTTTTCTATTTAATTGACTGTGCGTATAACTCCATAGGAAAGTATGGACTAGGAAAATAAAATCACTTGGTGGATTGAAAGGAACAAGAAATGAAGTTGTGTTTTAGTTGTCAAAAGGCTCTATACTGTAACCTGCTCATATTTTTATTTTTTTTATTTTTTTCACTAAGCTGACTTACAAATGGACTTTTTCTGCTGTGCTTTTGGTCATCATCATCTTTAACTATGATGATGAAAAGTGCTTGTGTTCCTTGACTTTAAATACTGTAAAAACAGTAAGTAAAATTAGCATCGTTGAACTGTGAGGAAGTCTCAGTTCCATTTTTTTTTTTAAATTTAAATTGCCATCATGCTGAGCAGACTACAGTGTTTCAAACAGTTCGTTTGTTGTGTTTTCCTTTTTTTCCCTCAAGTATTGATGTCTAGTGTGGTCTGATGCAAAGCGCGCTCAAAAATCTCTTTTTCTGACTTTCCTTTAACCCAAAGTCCTGCATTTTTACGTAGGGCAAATTCCTGGTCTGCATAAAAATGAACATTTTGTGGGGATCCCAACAAGGACCCCGAGGTGCAGACTTCTTTGGGGTTGCCTCTCTGCTGATGTGTAGCATGGTGTGATTTGACTTGTACCCTGAGCTTTCCTCTTCCCTGCTCTTGACTGAGATGTGCTGCTTGCTTGTTAGTATTTTTTAATTTTACCTTAATCTGCAGTTTATCTTTAGTTAATTCTTCTTTTAGGCTGCTTAGCCTCAGTTCTTCAACTATTAAGTAGCGGTAATAGTACTTTGGAGCTTGCAAAAAGGTAAACAAATGCCTGAAATCTGTGAAAAATGTGGTGTTTGTGATGGAGGGCATGCAGGAGGGTTCTTCCGTACCAGTTCTTGCTGAACAAGTTGAACTTTTAAGAAAACTTGCTTGAAAATAGAAGGAATGCGAAATTGGAATTTCGTGGCTTTTCTGAAAGACTTCTTGGAAGCTTTGGATGATACTATCAGTTCTCGTAATGGAGAAAAAATGTGGAATTCCGAGCGATCTCCCTTCAACCTCATCCTGTCCTAAGTAATTACTAATTGAAGAATTGAATATATGTAACCAGCTTGGGTAAAAATAACTTTACATCTTGGGTGTCATACATATTTCTTGCCTTGTTCTTCAGTCACTGTAGTCTTGAGAAGAAGAGTTTCTGTGCTTTCACACCTCACAGCTCTGCCCACTTCTTCCCCAGCAAAAGTTAAGCTTAATCCTTCATCTTGTACCAATTTTAAATCAGCCTTTAAAGATGAAAGGTATAGAAATAGTATGTGAAATGCTCACATTTTTTCCAAGAGGTGAGTTCAGTCATTTTCTTTAAGAAGTCCCTTAGTGCTCTCTGGAAGTAACCCACTTGCTTAAAATCATCTAATAAAGAAGATGGAAGCAAAGGCCAGAAGGAGGCAAATGAGGATATCATGGAATTAAGTGCTTGGTGTTTTCACTTTACATACTTGCAGTCCTGGAAAGTCAGGCCTTTTTCATTTCTTCTCAAGTTTGCCATTTTAAGTGTTTGTGCATCCTTTTATTTAATTCAGTTTTCATCAACATTAGACCGAGTTTGGGCTTTCTATGTGTGTATCTATATGTATACACATACTGTCATGCACATGTTGAAAGATAGCTATATATTAGCATGTTAGGAATTTGTAAGCCACTATTTTAAGACCATAGTTATGGCCTTTAAAGTCTAGTTTTCCTAGTAGGAAATGACTAATTGGATATTCTTCATGGCTGTAGTTCTCACCTGCTGTCATCAGAGTGTGGTTAGGCTCCGGTCTGAGATCTCCCTGGAACAGGAACGGGCGCAGACCTGCCCTGATGGGCCCTGCTCTGGCAGGGCAGCTCAGCAGCTGAATTGCTCTTTGTCTGGGCTGCTTTTTGGCAGCCTGAGCCTGGCCTTTTGTCTTCCTGAGCTGTAAACCCTTCTTCACTCCGAGCTGGGGTTCTGCAACCCTTAAGTGGCCAAACCAGTTTTTGCTCAACAGAAGCAAGGGGCTTTCGGTCGTCGTCCTTATCTTTTGGGTTTATGCTCTTGGGAGGTTGGTGGGGCGCACCTGAAACCCCATGGACGTTTTTATTCCGATTTCACCTTGGATTCAGACTTGCTTCCTGGATTTTGACTCTGCCCGGGAATACAGAGCTGCTTGCCATGAGAGAGCTGAATATCCCCAGTGCCGAGTCCTGAGCCTAGTGCTCTGAATAAATAACCTTCAGCCCACGTCTTTCTCTCCTTGATGAATCCCAGTGTTATTTTCACTGTAAAAATATATAAATTTCTATTTCATTTAATTCCGTAGTCATACAGATTTTATTTCCTCATGGTAATTTTGAACAATGATTTAGTAAGTCCTGTTTTAAAAAGTTTATTGGCTTGATGCCTCTGTTATGCAGAACCCAGCTTACTGATGGCTACATGATCTTCTTTATGATGCTCATGATGGCTTTTCCAGCAGGCTTACAGCCTGATGAGCTAGAAGTTGAAAGTTAAAACTGGAAACACAAGTACTATTATTACCATACCTTATAGCTATATTTGATATTTTTAGACTAAAATCAGGGTGGGGAAAAAAGCATTCAGAATTTCAATCTGATGTATAAACCCTTAAGTTATAAGTTAAGTTATTAAGTAGCCAATAAATTCAGATGAAGATCAAGTGCATCAATACAATGTTAACCAGGTGTTGCCAGTATTGTTGAAGTTACTTAAAACCATCTGTATTTGTCATAAACTTAAATGAAGTAGCTGCTACTAGAGGAGCTGCGCTTGGAAATAGGGTTCCAAAGTGGGCAGCCCCTCACTCAGAGTAATGGTCTTTGCTCCAATGCATGCAGTGTATTCAACATTAGTATCTTTGGTACTGATACTAACCCCAAATAAGCCCAGCTCCTTTTCTTCCCTTTGGTATTTCATGGTGAAGTGAAGGTTCAGATGTTGGGGCAGGAGGGTGAATTAGTCGAATGCCCGGCATGGCAAAATATGTGCTTTGAGTTCAACCAAAATAGGCGTTTGAAAGCATTGCCACGAGGTATTCCATCTTTGAGTTGGAAGAGTAATTGCTGCAGGAATGGGCATTTCCTCCTGTTGCATTTGGAAGTGGTGTCTGCTGAGCTTCTCTTTCTCAAGTGGCTTCAGCTTCGCCTGAATCTCACCAGGTCTGCCAGTGTCCCTGGCCTCCGTTCCCTGACTTTTCCTGACTAACTGAAGAAAAATATGAAGCATTTAAGCTGATTCTGGTCGTGGGATTGCTTTTTTCAGCTATACTATGGATGTGTATGGTTATTATATGTATTGTTTTCCTAAGACCGGTGTGAAATTTTCATGGGATATTTGAAAAAAAAGTAATTTTCAGTTAACAACTATTCTCGCCCTTTATCTCTCTCTGTTGATGACTAATTAGACAAGCTTGTTCCCTCCTCTATACATTAATCCTTTGTTTTGTTTTTTAATGGATAACGATTATGAATTCTGCAAAAGAGGGGTCCATCTGTCCTTACCTCTAGTAGCAGTGAAGAAGCAGCAGGTCTCCTGTGTCATAGGGAACCTTTCCTGAACATCTGTAGGTATTTTTAGTTCTTCATCTGACTGTTTTGATGGAAATAGAGGCAACCTTACTTGATTGTGTTCTTGGCAGCAAGAATAAGCTAATACTGATGGTTCAGAACAAGGAAAATTCATGTTTCATTCATTGCAAAGAAGGTTTGGCAATTTCTGCCAAGTGTGACACTTGCAGGGTGTTGTTTACACGATTGCTGCCAATGAAGTAACTCTGCAGAACTGCAAAAATCAGACCTTGAAATCTGTGAGTCTTACTAAACTTTGAGTCTCCAAACTGTTCAGTGCTTTATCTTTTTTTCTTTTAAGAAAATGTTTATTAGGCTGGCTTACTCTCACAAGAATCTTTTTTAAAAATATTTTGGTTGTTGATGCTCCCCCTGCTTTTCCCCTTGTAGTTGGTCAACTTGGTGAGCGTTGGTGAACGTTGCCCTGCTTGGCAAAATAGGGGAAAATGCCCCCCTTGGGCAATGGGGGATTTTTTTTGGTGCAGACACTGCCTGCAAAGTGTCTTGCCTCTTAGAACAACAATTTTAAGGTAATTTTGGGGCTCTCTGTGTAGCGGTTGGTGCATCTGCTTATGTTGGGATGCTCTTTTTCCAACCACTAGCAATGACAACTAAAGCTGCCTTCTAGTTAAAAGAACAGTTGAAAGGGGGGGGAAATAAATACCAAGATAAACCTTTAATCAAAGATATTTCTTTACGCTATAGGTATTCACTGTAGTTTCCACGCTACAAGACAGCAGAGATCAGAATTTGAGCAGAAGAGACAGTAAAATTCCAGTTTCCTTAAAGATGCTTTAGTTCTCCAGCCACCAAATAGCTGGTTCTTTTGCAAGCTTTGAACTTGCATGTTGTTCCCCTTGGTGCTTTGCTGCAGCTCGTAAGCAAACCCTGCACACAGCGATAGTGCTGCTTCTCAGAACAGCACTGTATGCTTTTCAGGCCAGGGTGATTAATCTGTGCCATCTGGTTAAGAGTTGCAGATACCAGGAAAATTCCCTTGCTGCCTTTTTCCCCCCCTCTTCTTCTGAAGGTATTTGCCTTGTTCATTACTTTAATCCCAAATTCTGGAGGTACTGGATGCGGCTCTTGGCTTTTTATGTTGAAATACAGCTGACAAGTTTGACCTAAAATATTAACTTGATAAAAATTGTTTAGTAGAATATTAAAAATTGGTTCTATAGAATAATTTTTATTATAGTTCTCTAACGATTTAGTAAAGGCATTGTCTGTGTAGGGAAGTTTGTGATTTTTAGCTATGAAATGCAACAGTTATGCTAAAACTGTCTCTTAATGATAGAAGTCCTTCTGAGTAGTGAATGATATTTCCCTTTTACTTTATCAAAGAATTCATCCCTTAAACGCCTTTTTCTAAGGAACAGCTTTTAAAATACAAGTTGTATGTCATAGGCTGTACTGAAAAAATTTAAAAGCTCAAGATAATAGACTTTTCAAAATTCTACTAGAACTTTTATTTTTTTTGCACTTACTGTGCACTGGCAATGCAACTGCCCTTGGAATAGGATGGGTAATTTATCAATTTTTAGAAAGTATACAGTGAGTTTTATAATTGCTTAGTATGTCTTAATGCAATCTAACCCACATCTACATTTTTCAGTGCTGAATAATCCTTGTTGATAACCTATGTTATCATTTTTTCCTTCTGTGTCTCCAGAGCAGTGTGTAATGGAATTGTTATGCGGTGCTTCTATGTGTTGCACTCACTATAAGCTCAGCTGTTACCTATACCAATAATTATTCTAAATTACGGTTCTGCAGGGCTGAGCTTGCCATCCCATGTGTCCACATCGGGATTTTGCCTGCAGGAAGTTCCCGGTTTAAGTGATTCAATGTTCTGAGGCTTTCTGAAACAAAAGCTGTTCTAATGAGCAGCCTAATGACTCCAGGGAGGCAGGTTAGCAGTTGGGCTGAGGAATAAAACACGTCACTCGAACGAGTGATCAGCTCGGTCTGTGTTCTGCTCCTATCCAAGTCAGGAAATGTCCTGGAATTTTAGTTTGCCTTAATGCAATGTGTTTGCAGTTTGATAAAAGGGTTTTGAGTTATGCAAGGCTGTCCCTCCCTCCCAGATGTTCAGGCAGCTGCATGTGAGGCTTGCCAAGGAAATAATATTAAATGCCAAGGAAATATGCCCCTCGCTCCTGGGTGTTAGCAGCAGGAGAGGTTCCAGCGCTGCCCTTAGAGCTGCTTGCTGCTACCTGGAGCATTTTTACATCCTCCAGCAAGGTGGGTACCTTCTGCTCTGCTCCAAGGCCTGTTGTAATCTTCAGTTGTTCCTGTGCCTGTTGGGTGCCCTTGGTCTAAGTCCATATGAGGCAGAGATGGGAAATTAGGAGCCTCTTCTTGTTTCTCTTTCACATGGTATTGGATTCATCTTATTTCTTTGTGGAAATAAGCACATGCTCTTGACATCCCACGTAGTAGAAACTTTTGGACTGAAGTAACCACGGATCATTATAAATGATAAATGTGGCTGCACATGGGATAGATTCTTTTAAAGCAAGAGTTCTCATATTCAAAATATATACTCAACCAACATTGCAATACCAAGTGCTTAAAATTCAGAAGCACTAATCGTATCAAGATTAACTCACATGACTCTGTTATGGCCCAATAGTGGTCACAGACTCTTCCAGGTGATCTCCCTCCTTTCTTCAGTATACAAATCACTAGTGAACTGATTTTCATCATATTTTGCCCAAGTTTTAAAATATGTAGAATAATGAAAATAATGATGACTCAGTTTCTGCTTCTTTTTGAGATACTTTGGACCTGAATATTCTGAACGGGAGCTGACGCGTTCGCAAAGCCCCTCAGTAAAACTTTGGGTGCAAACTGCAGAATGAAAAGCTGGGCATTAAATGCCTGAAACTGAGCAAACAAAATCAGTGGGAATTAATTTCCATGCTTTGAGCTTCCATCATTGACTGTCACTTTCCCACCTCTGGAAGAGGAATAGGACGACCCAGTGCTGCCAAGATTGCATTTATTTAATGTGGGCTTCTGATGCTATGATCAAATAGGTGCAGATGTGTCTCCAGGGTAATCTCAGGTTTGTGCGTTCCGTATACGATGCAGGTGGTTGGTATTTAGTGGGTCACAGGATGAGGGCAAAACTTGGGCACCTGTCTATTTGCTGAAGGAAGCAGAAATCCTGCTGAGGGAAAAAATAAGTAAAACAGGAGAAAAGTTTTGTCAAAAATGTAAAAGGCCAAGACTGTGTAGTTCTGAAATCCCAGCCTTTGCGTAGCTCAGTTCTGCAGATGCTTCTTTAACCTTTTGGTTGGGTTTGCTGTAGGTTTCAAAGCTCCGGTGTGTTTTTACAGGCTTGTAATGACAGTGCTGTCTGGGGAGACGTGTGGTTGGGTTGGTAGGAACAAGGAAGGAACGTCAGGTGTGTGTCAGCATGGAATGGATGTCTTATTTATCTAACTGTACATCTGTTTGTGTGTTTCTGAGAAGAACATTTCTGAGAAGAAGCTAAAAATGCCTGCTGGTGATTTGAGTCACTTGGAAGGAAGGCCTTTAGAGCAAGAGGAGGCTTTGAGTCACGTAGGTGCGTTTGAAGCACCAGCCTCGGGGACTGGCATCCCTGGAAGAGGTGCTTGTAGTGCTGGTCTAAAGGTGAGGTATCCTGAGCTTTATTGCTATTCTCAGCATATTGCTGCAGGGTGAGGTGTTTAATGGGATACTGTTTTTTAGGATCTGGGATGTGGTTGCTTGGATAATAGCTGTTACAAGGGCTGATGAAAGCAGCAGGCAGGTAGGGAATGAAGAGGGGGCCTCTTGGCACAGATTCTGTTTGCAGGTTTTGTGAGTGTGGTGTTTTTCCCCCTTTTTCAAACCTAAAGGCTCATTCTGACTTATGAAATTCAAATTTTGCTTCATTTGTGTCCTCTCCTGTAGAGAAAGTGGGACAGGGCTGAGGTGCCGTGCTCATTTGCTACAGTAGTGCTCAGAGGCACGTGGTGGTCCCCCTCTTCACCCCATCTTGCTGTGTTACTTTGAGGGATGATCTGAAAAAAAGGGGGTATCATGAGTCTCCAACTGGCAGCTCCGATCCAAAAGCATCCAAAGAAGTGATTTCTGCATAACCAGTAAACTTGGCAGTGCTGACGTGTTCACAGTGCTAGCACTTACAGATGGATTTTGGAGCCTGTTGCATCTCCTTGTTACTTCACCTCTACCTCGCTGTGCATCTGTCACTATTTCCTCGTTCGTGTGTGTACTCTTCCTTTAGCTTGATGTCTGCGTCTCGGGAAGTAACTTGTCTGCTTAGAAGCTGTGTTTTCAGCATGTGCTTGTGTCCCTCCCCACTCTCCTCTCCTGTCTGGGATAGTGCTAGGGCTCTGCGTCAGAAACGCAGGGCGCCTCTGCAGAATATACAGCTTTAGTTATGTAATGAGCATCTATATTTGTTTTGAACATACCATTCATAATCAATCACTTTATTTTTTCCTTTTTTGCTGTTTTTCAAAATATCAGTTTGTTTCTCTTTGAGTGATTCATTAAACTAGAACTGTTAACTTGAGCTAGTCTTGACGTGTTTTGTATGAGGCTTTTCCACATTTCTAAACCTGCAGACTCGCCTGGAGTTAAATCTCATCCTCTTTCACTTGCAGATAAAGCAGGTCAAGTTATGCCTTGAAAGCCTATCTCCTTATTTAGGATTTCTCAGGTAGTGTTTGAAAGCATGATGTAAATGTGGGCATTAGGATATGGATGGCAAAGTGTGTGTGTGTGTGTGATCATTTAGCTTAGAGAACCTGCTCATGTTTAGGTACAGCAGCCTTGTGTTCTGAGCCTCTTTCCTGGCTAGCACTGAATACAAACAACCATAAAACCCTAAACATCATCAACAAGAAGTTGGTAGGTAGGTAGTGATACTGAATTTCTGCTGTATGTGATGTTGCTCACCGCCCCTATCTGTTATTGCTTGAAGGCTGGCTGGAAAGTCATGAAGAAAGGGAATGGACTAAGCAAGTTCAAGTGCCGTGGGTGTTTGCTGTGGTGCTACAAGCACCAGTATTAGACCTGTTGTTGTGAATGTAAAAAATATAATGTGGTTGAACCCTGTTGTATCTTAAGTATGTTAGGATTAAGCTGCATTTCAGTAGTGTGAAGGGGCTTAAAACAGGCTGCAGCTTCACTGTGGTAAGGACAGTTTGACCATGAAGTAGGGAAAAGCAACGTGCAAGTTTCCTCTGTCAAGAGCGTTTGTGATCTGAAGGCTTGGGGCTGTTGCCTGGGATGGCTTGGGGTGCTGCTGATAGACATGGGACTAAGTGGTTTTCTAGGGAGGGAAATGTTCCTTCCTAAATAAAGGAATCTTCAATTCATCCAGCTTCTTGTGGCTTAAGACAATTCTGGTAGCAGTTGTTATGTCTGAGGAAACTATTTCTTTACTCAGGCCCTTATATTTTTCAGACCCCAGTCAGATTTTTTTAAAAAAAAAAAACTTCTTAAATTCTACTTTTTTCCAGCACCCTGATGCCTTTATTTAATACTCAAGTGATTTGTTGTATTCTAGAATGAAGGGCCCGAAGGGAGGGAGAACTTGGAAGTGGCCCCCTGTGGATGCCCAGGACACAGCCCCATGTGCAGCCCTGCTCTTGGTCTGCTCTTTACCTCATGATTTGTACAGCTCGTGTGCGTTTCCCGCTGAGGCTCGTTTGAAAGCCAAACAAAACAGAGTTCCCCCAATGCAGGCCTTCATATCGCTCGGAGAGCTTGATTCCGTGGTTGATAAATGACTTGGGAGATGTAAAATTCCCAGGAAAATAGATAAAAATGCTAACTTTTTTCCTCAATTCAGGCTCAGACTGTCTCTCTAGGATTGTGGTGAATCTGTGTCTCGTCTCTTTGCTCCTCTAGGGCCATGGGCCCTGCCTCTTGGGAGGGAAGTGGTGCTCAGGAGGAGGCCTTTCCAAGCGACGCCATGAGCGTGAGCGGCAGCAGCACCAGAAACACTGAAAATACCTGGATATCTCTGCTAGGGAATTGTTAACGCGGGATTGTATGAGGTGACTTTGTCTCTTCTCTCCATGCAGGTCAACTTTGTAGTGTGCCAACTGTTTGCCTTGCTTGCGGCTGTTTGGTTTCGAACGTACCTGCACTCGAGCAAAACCAGCCCCTTTATTAGACATGTTGTTGCAACGCTCTTGGGCCTTTACCTTGCCCTTTTTTGTTTTGGATGGTAAGTTGAGCTTAATTTTCCTTTTGAGGGATGCGTGCGCTTGGGCTTTCTGTTTGGAGAGAAACGAGGGTTTGTTTTGAGGAACTTTACTGTTCCTTCCTCATGTCTGGAAGTGTAACTGAGATGGAAAATGTTTAAAACTTTATACCATGGTGCATGGATTTGGAAACGTTTTCCTGCCTTCTGGAGGGAAGGCGTTTCTTTAAAAGCAAAACAAAGCCCCACAAACACAGGTTCTGCAGTTGTTGCTTCAAAGTGTTCAAACCATAGCAAACCAGCTGAAATTATAGTAAGGATAATAAAGGAAAATTATAGTAAGGATAATAAAGGAAATGCATGTAGTTAGCTTTTTTTAATTCTTCTCCTTTTTGACTTCCTATCTTTGCAACTGCTGTACAAAATTAGCTTAAGTGGCTCTCATCTTACAAAGTTGGTTTAAGATGTTTGTCCTGCAATAAACCCCAATTGACTTTTAATTCAGAGTGTTTGTCTAACTCTTAAGTACATGTGAATACAAGTTGTACTGACTTTTGTAAAATACCACTGAACTAGAGGGAAATTTATTTTTTAATATATTTAATATGTACTTTTTAATATCTAAATATTTTTTCCTGTAGGAAGCAAACTTATTAAGTTACAAGTTTCTGGTATCCCTCCCCTCAATAATTCTTCAGTTGGGTTTTCACATGTGTTTGCATGAGAGAGGGGAAACGTTGTCTTATGCAGAGTTGGTAGAAAACAGTTGCAGAAAATCCCATGCAGAACTGAAGCATGAGAAATAATTTGAAGTTGGCCACACTTTAAGATTATATTAGTCATGTTGTCCTTTCCAAATTTAGGAACAGTGATCTTCAGTCATCTTTAATGCTTGGGATGGTGGTCTGGTATAGGGGGAAAAAAAGGATAATTCCCTTGGGACAGTAGCAAATAGTATAAAAGACCCAGAATACGGCTTGTGTATAGCTAACTTTATTGTATTTAGATGTATATTTCCTATTAAATTTTGAAGCTGAGATCAATCATGTTACTGGTACATAGAAATGTTACGTTCTCAAGTAGTATTTTCAGGGATTGACCTGCCTGTTCCATCATTAAATGTGTTTTTTTTAATAACAACATTTGGGCACAATTTATAAAAATGAAAATGTTTCCAATTTTTTTTAAATATGGCTGATTTTTTTTTTAAACTGACACTTTATATGATAAGTGTAGACTAGAATTTAAAGTAGTTGTGTCAAATGGCATTAGCTAGTAATGATTCATAGGAGTGTGTCCAGATGGGATCCAGTCTTCTGTAAAAGGTCAGGATTCAAGGTAATTCAAGGAATTATTTTTCTCACAGTTTAGTGTTTGTGGACTTCTTTTGGATGGAACTTCAGATGTTGCTGGACAGTTTTGACAGTGTTTTAATATGAATGAAGGAGGAGAGAAATAAGATAACTGTGGGCAATAAGCTGAAAGAGAAGAGTAAAATAGAATAGTAGCTGAATTTTAGACTCTGTTGGTATGGGAGAAATTCCCAAACTAGATCAGTGTGTCACTTGAGCACATGTGAATGTTTATAGCACCTAAATGAAAGAAAAATCTGGTTACTGAAAACAAAACCCTTTTTCCTCTTCACTGACACTGGCTTGTCACCAGTGCTTTACTGGCTTTATGAAATTGTGTGGTGGTTTTTATTTGTTTTTACTGGCTCCTGAGTACGTCAGGAGTATTCAGGAGTATCTCCAGCAAGGAGACTGGTTAGACAGAGTTATATGGCCTGGGAAATCATCCCATGTGGTAATTTGGATAAATAAGTAGATGTTTCTAGTATGGCCAGCAAGTGCTGCAAATAGGTTGAAAAAGATGAGTATGGAAGGTAAACCACAAAACACGGATGCTGCTTTCACTTGGCATTAATTTAAGTGTAAATACTATAAGACCTGATCTTTATTTCAAGGATTGCCAGCATTATCAGCTGGAGAATTGCAAGTTTCTATATTTTATTGATTATTGCTCTCAATACCAGGGAATTGAGAAGTTGTGCACAGTAAGTTAGCCTAGAGAGAACTCAACTATGGGGAAACTTTTTGAGGGGGGAAAGAATTGATGGGACTAAAAATTTGGTGAATGTCTTACTACTTTAATGTGAAATATATGTAGCTTAGGGATATTTAATGTGGCTTATGGAAAGTTAATGAAAAATGTCTTGAGTAATTACTGCTTTTTTTTTCTTCCCCCTTAGGTATGCCTTACATTTTGTTATACAAAGTGGAATTTCCTACTATATCATGATCGTAATAGGAGTCGAAAATATGCACAAGTAAGTTGAAGTTCTGATAAATTGGAGAGTTCTTTAAAAAGAAGAAAAATATAAACCTGTTACCTTTTTATGGATATCCTACTAGTGCTTGTATTGGGATATTCAGTTTTTTGCATTTGGTTGTAACCAAGCATGGTTTTATTTCCAGGACAGAATACCAAAGCTTTCTACATATTACAAATATCCCCTTTAAGATTTTTTCTTTTTCTATTCCTAACAATCCGTTCTGATTTTAATATGTTTGGCTGTTACTGGATCATAAATAATTTCTCACGGATATGAGTTCACTATATGAATATAACTTTTTGTACCTTTCCAAAACTACTAGAGGGAAGATATTTGAAAGGAACAGAATTTATGAGAAATATAACTTTAAGTACTAATGGTCTTGGTCTTTTTCTTTTGGTTTTATAAGAATAGATTATGCGAATGCTGTTTTGAATCCAGAATACTGTCATATAAATACCTATGTAGGGCTTTATTTTAACTTTGCAGGAATGCATGATTAGCAGTATCTCACTCTGTCTGTAACACAACTAGTTTCTTTTGTTCATTCAGTTCTAAAAAGAATAAAGAATTCTTTTACTACTATATGCACATGTTTTTAATATTTGAGCAGTCTAGAGATCAGAACCATTTGGGGGTCCCACTGTGTTAATTCCTGCATAAATGTTTACTGAAAGAGCAAATTCTCTTAAACAGATTCCTGAAGTACATGGGGCAGTCAGGAAAGATGTTAGTTTTTAAATTTAAAAAAAAAAAAAAAATAATAATAATAAAAGGCTTCATAGAGAAGTGCTGTGCAAAGCCGGCATGGCCTGAATTAATGGTCCTGTTTGTTGAAGAACACTGCTGCTTTATTCTCTGTTACTGAATATAACTTTACTGTCTTTTGAAATATGCCATATTAGGCTCTTGTTCTTGGGCTTTGCAAAAAATCCTGAAATGCTTAAACAGCTATAAGTGTGAGAACTTGAGCTGTTGGGACTGATCAGTTTATCTTCCAATGATTGCTTTGATCAGTGTTCATTTTTAAAACTTGTCTGTTTTATTTTCTCTTCAGAAAAATTGGGCAATGTACCTTGTAACTTAACATTAATATTCCAAAGTAAATTAAGAATGTGGTAGAAGTTGCTGCACAGCAAAAAAAGAAACAAAACAGACTTTTCAAAATGAATATTTTAGAAAGTCTACCGAGGAATATGTTATGAAACAAAAACTTAACTACAGTACAGCTTAAACCTGTTCAAAATAACATGAATATTACTTCCTTGTCACAGCATCTCTTCTGTGTATATTTGTGAATATGTTTGGTTATTTTCCTTCTGCTTGTCTTTTTATTTAAGTCCAATGTATTTAGATATTTTGGAACTTGCCTTCTTTGAAAAAGCTGCTTTTTTCTTCCCTCTCCGCTACGTGAACACTGCGTTTGACCTGAGATGTGGTGCCCTGTAGTGGTACTGATGGAATGTAGGTGATGGTTTCATTGTTAACTTGTTCTGGTAGTTCCCACCACATGGGATATTTTGCTGGATCTTTTTGCAAAAATTCAGGAGCTTTGCCCTGTAACCCATTGTGTTCCCAAAAAAGGGAGAATGGCTGAAAGATTTAGTGTTCCTTGTTGCCTAACACAAAACACTCTTCCCAACCTGGTAAGCCTTGATTCTGGGGCACTGTTAAGATTCACATGGAAATTTGTCTAATATAGATTAAAAAAAAATTTAAATCCATGTTTTAAAAATAAAATATTTTTCAAGATAGCATTAATCTTTTTGTAATGGAGATATATTTGGGTCTTTATCAAAACAGTTTATGTGAACTTTAAAAAGGAATCTGGCTGTGGTACTTACGGTGCTGAATCATGGTATGAAGTAATGTAATATCAGATACAATTGAAGTTTCATTTAAATGAATTTCCAATGAAAGGCTGAGCGGTACCATTAGCTCTTCTCAATGACGTAAGCTCTTGTTTTGGATTTGTGACTAAGTAATGCTAACATTTATTTATGACCTTCCTCTAGACTACGTAATTATGAAAAAGAAAGAAATGTTGACCAGATTCGCCACTGTGATAAACATGCATTTGTATGTTAGCCTTACTGGTATAATATTTTTGCCTTTAAGTTTGTTTGTTTAGTTTTACAATAGGTGTGTTTTCTAGAAGACAAAATCCAGAATGCCCTGAGGTTTATCTTGAAAGGGTTTGGCTAATGTTAGCCAAAATCTGTTCTTGGGCAGGTGACTTGATGACAAGGCTTTTTAAGGTTCCTATGCAACTGTTTCTTCAGAAATTGTTCCTTTTGGGTTGGTAAATAAAATCTGTGCCTATGGGGAAGAGAAGACCATAGTTACAGGTCTTGCAATTGCTATGCTCAGGTCAGTAAGATTTTTCTCAGTAATGACTTCGAGAGAAGGTGCAAATCCGAGCTGTGTCGGTGTAAGAATTGAGTCCCTTCCATTAAACATGGCCCTGCTAATGGGCTAATTTAAATCCAGGTAGTTTGTAAATGGTAAGCCAAGCAGCAGGTGTGCTAGGGGTATGGTACCTTCTGCATTACGCCTGAAGTTGTAGGCTAATAAATAGTTGGCCCGTTCCAGAAGCCTAAAGTTGAACTATTGGAATTTATGGGTGGTTTATTCTTGGTTTTGGGGAAAAAAAATCTGCTTAGCAAGCTCTTTCCTGGCGTGGTCTGAGAAGGAAGCTGATGAAGGATGAAGGGGCCTGAGTAGCACTAAGCATTTTGTGTGCTGGGGGAGGCAGGGAGGGGCCAAAATGGGTATTTAGATCTTTATCTTTTCCAGAGCTTCATGAAATCTCTGGATTTCAGCAATCCTAATGTTTACAGTATGTAATGCTTGAAAGCCTCTCTTATCAAGTACTTTCCCCTTCCTTCCACAGCTATGTATAATATCCACTGTTTGGGACCGCGTGTCACTTGGAGAGTCTTCCAAACAAGCAGCTGTAACTCTAGAGAAGTATTTAATGTATTTGAGTTATTTGTTAGCTGAACAAAAAGAAGCGAACGCAGGGTTACTGACTAACTTTGATAGGTTTGGTTTATATAATATATACATATATTTAATATATACATTTAATATATACATAATATATACATATAATATATACATATCTGGGCAGAGAGGAACCTCATGAGGTTGAATAAGGACAAGTGCAGGGTCCTGCACCTGGGGAGGAATAACCCCAGGCATCAGTACAGATTAGGGGGCGGCCTGCTGGAAAGCAGCTCCACGGAGAGGGACCTGGGAGTCCTGGTTGACACTAAGTTAACCATGAGTGAGCAGTGTGCCCTCGTGGCCAAGAAGGCCAATGGGATCCTGGCCTGCATCAGGAGGAGTGTTGCCAGCAGGTCAAGGGAGGTGATTCTGCCCCTCTACTCAGCTCTGGTGAGGCCGCACCTGGAGTACTGTGTGCAGTTCTGGGCTCCCCAGTATAAGAGGGACGTGGAGCTTCTTGAGAGGGTCCAGAGAAGAGCAACCCGGATGATTAAGGGAATGGAACATCTCTCGTATGAAGAGAGGCTGAGTGAGCTGGGCCTGTTTTCTCTGGAGAAGAGATGGCTCAGAGGGGATATGATTAATATGTATAAGTTCAGGAAGGGAGAATGCAGGGAGGAAGGGGACAAGCTGTTTTCACTGGTGGCCAGCGACAGGACGAGGGGTAATGGCCACAAGCTGAAGCACAAGAAGTTCCGTCTCCAGGTGAGGAGCAACTTCTTTACTGTGAGGGTGACAGAGCAGTGGAACAGGCTGCCCAGGGAGGTTGTGGAGTCTCCTACTCTGGAGGTCTTCAAAGCCCACCTGGATGCCGCCCTGTGCCACATGCTGTAGGTGTGCCTGCTTGAGCAGGAAGGTTGGACTAGATGATCTCTAGAGGTCCCTTCCAACATTAAATATTCTGTGATTCTGTGATATTTCACTTACACATGTGTATATAAAGTTTTATATATTAAAAAGGTAAGGTTAAAGAACTTCCCTTCTCTTTTTCCCCCCCTCTTCATTCCTCTGCAGATTCCCTGGTTACTGCTATTCCAATCCCTCTTGAGGAGCTTCCTGGTCATTCTGTTCCTTAGAGTTGATTTTAGTAGTCCCTGTCAAACTTTTGTGCTCTCCTTTTCTCTCTTTCCTTTTCATATTAAAAATGTCAGGTTAAGAGTTAAACTGTTAGTTTCACTACGAGGTAGTGTGAAACTTGGGTAGCTGTGAAAATTGGTCTGTATGTTTTTAAAAAATCACAGTTTGGGTAAAAGGCAGAACAGCTCAAGCAAAACTATGCTCAAATATAATCTTGTGTATTAGAAGGTTTGTATAAACCTCTTTGTATCATCAGATATAAGAATATTCATAGACTTGAATCACTTTTGAAAATGGGACTTCAGGTGTTATTTTGAACTTCTGTCTTGTCCAAAGGCCCCTGACTGAGCTAAACACAATCTAAATGAAGGTATTTAGGAACATAATTTAATAGTTGGCAACTAAGAATGACTGTTGTTCTGTTTTTGAACTTGCATGCCTTTTTCCCCTAAGGAAGCAGAGTTGCTGATTGTCAGTTTTTTCCCTTTAAAAAAGACAGGCTCCATGGTCATTATAGGAAACTGCCTTGGCATGAGCTCTGTTACAGCTGACAGAGCTGGTGGGAGTCCTGAATGTGAAAAGCTCAGCAGATTTTGTGTCTCAAGGAGTGGTGAGATGGTCTGCATAGTTCTGTACCATGCTGAGGCATGATTAAAGTGTGACTTGAAAACAGTATTTATAGTGTTTTCACTATATTATATGTGTGTGTATATACATATATTTTTTCAGAGCCAAACAGTGGTTTTGAGGGGCTTAAAACCAAACCTTTGTAAGATTTTTGTGTTCAGTTTCTTCAATTTACCTGGAACTACTAGAGAGCAAAGTATTAATGTAGGAGATGAAAGTGTGTAGAATATCTTGGCTGTTAGGTTTGTCATCTGGAGTAGGCTTCATCTTTTAGTAAATTAAGAGAAATGAGAATTCAGAATTGATCAGCAAATTGTCCTTAGCTGTGATGTTTACCTTCATATATAGCTAAATATATATGACATAGCTATAAATATACATATATAACATATATAGCTAAGAGTTCCTGTGCTTTGGAGGTGTTGAGGAAACCTTGCATGAGAGGTCTGCAGCGCTCAAGCTCCTGTATCCTGCTGGTCCTGTTCTCACTCGTGTGGAGCTGGGATGTATCCTGCATGACTAGACTGTATCCTGTGGTTGCTTGTGGTTTAATAACTGTCTCCAACATGCTCCTTGCTCTCTTCTACATCAAATTATTCATTAAAACCACTTGCAGTGTAAGACTGACCTACCAAATTCAAAAGCAAATAAATACTTGCACCTCTTCTGGAGCTTGGAAGTGGTGACTAATGGTATTATGGAGTTTTTGAGCGTGCTTTGCTGAATTTATTTATTTTTCTTCATGGTTGGTTGAGATGGCTTTTTGGAATGGCTAGTGGCAAGCAGTGATTCCCTCTATTCGAAGATTTAACCATGGCAAAACCAGCCACGTAAATACTGATTGCCTTCAGTGGCTTGAGAAGTGAGCATGGGTTGTCATACTTACCTGTGGAGTAAGTTGCTCGGAATCCTCATTAGATTTGTTTTGGAAATACTTGATTTACATTTTTTTTAAACATTCACTTTAGAAGTTTAAAAAGTATAAAATCAAGACCTAGGTTTAAAACAACTTTTGTTTAACCTAGTTGAACTAGGTTGAACTCTTGGAATGGGAAGGACTTGATCATGTTTAAAAAATATAGAGTAGAGTCAAAACAGAACTGGAAATTTCTAATCCTTGGTGCTTATCACTTTTTTGCCTTATTTCTAACTTGTAAATGCATTTGCCCAGTTGCCCCATCACCCTCCTGCGTTGTGCTCCCTCTCCCCCACACGTGTATATGGAGAAGGACGAAGGGGGAGCAGGAATCCTGGTGTCCGCTCTCCAGGACCAGGTAGATGCAAAGAGAGGCTGTTAGTGCTTCAGCAGCCTTGGTACAGAAGGGACATAGACTGGCTTAACATAGCTAGAACAAACTGTGGCTCTACATCCGGTGTTTCCAGGGAGAATAATCTAAATAGGTCTGCTTTAAATCCTCCCCTGCTTTTTCTTTCCCCTTGCTTTGTTCATAATACCCCAGGAAATGAGTTCTCGGATACCATTGTGTGTCTGGATGTACTGAAATGTTGCAAAGTCTCTATCATTGCGCTCCAGAACTTGTGTGGAAAAGATCAGGACTTCAGCCTTATGAAGCAGCTATACATTGCTGAGGATGAGAAGTTTAATTTAAAGAAGGTCGGCTTCACTCCCTGAACTTCAGGCTGGTAGTAAGTAGCTTCCTTCCTCTGTGGGAGCACTGACAACAAGCTGGTCTTGCAAAGGAGCATTAATGTGGAATGGCTGGATGCATTAGAAATCCATTGGGCAGAGTAGCTACAGCTTTTCAGCCTGCCTAGATGCCAGCTTTTCTGTGTGTGTGTTGAGGAGGGAGCTGTATTAATCAAGCAAAGACAAATTGATAGCGAGAGTCAAGTCATGTTTTCTGGGCACTGTATTTATTTGGTAATCCTTGAAAGCTGTAGCAGTTGTGTAGATACCTCTTCAAGGCACGTTGCTCTGCCTGTCATGCTGCCAAACAACCTGCCTGCTGGTGAATGAGCTCTGAGTCATGGTATCGCTGCTGCTTGGTTTATTACCCCAACAAACTATTGATGTCAAATAAATCAGACTCCCTACAAAATGAAGTGGCAGAATGAATCGTGCCTTGAAGAGTCTGCTGAAGGCTGTGTTCTTCTTTAGCTGCTGCTAATAGGAACTAATTAAAATTCATAGAATCACAAAATTATTAAGGTTGGAAGGGACCCCTAGAGATGATCAAGTCCAACCTCCCTGTTCCAGCAGGGACACCCAGAGCACGGGGCACAGGGCAGCCTCCAGGCGGGTTTGGAAGATCTCCAGAGAAGGAGACTCCACAATGTCCCTGGGCAGCCTGTTCCAGGGCTCTGTCACCCTCACAGTGAAGAAGTTCTTCCTCACCTGGAGATGGAACTTTTGGTGTTTCAGCTTATACTCATTACCCTTCGTCCTATCACTGGCCAGCACCAAGAAGAGTTTGGACCCATCTTCTTTACATTTTCTCCTTGTGTATTTGTGCATATTGATCAGATCTGTCTTCTCGAAGCTAAACAGGCCCAACTCACTCAGTCTCTCCTCATACGAGAGATGTTCCACTCCCTTAATCATCTTGGTTGCTCTCTGCTGGACCCTCTCTAGAAACTCAAGAGTCCCCCCCTTGGGGCGCCCAGAACTGCCCCCAATACTCCAGGTGCGGCCCCACCAGAGCTGAGGACAGGGGCAGGATCCCCTCCCTTGACCTACTGGCAACATCCTCCTGATGCAGCCTGGATCCCATTGGCCTTCTTGGCCACAAGGGCACTGCTGCCTCATGGTTAACTTGGTGTCCACCAGGACTCCCAGATCCATCTCTATGCATGCAGCTGCTCTCCAGCAGGTCGACCCCCTAATCTATACTGGTGCCTGGGGTTACTTCTTCCCAGGTGCTGGACCCTGCACTTGTCCTTGTTGAACCTCATGAGGTTCCTCTCTGCCCAACTCTCCAGCCTGTCCAGGTCCCTCTGGATGGCAACTCCACCCAGCTTGGTATCATCCGCAAACTTGCTCCGGGTGCACTTAGTGCCCTCATCCAGGTCATTGATGAACAGGTTGAACAACACTGGGCCCAGTACTGACTCCTGGGGGACACCACTGGCCATAGACCTCCAACTGGACTCAGCGCCATTTATCACCACCCTCTGAGCTCTGCCATCCAGCCAGTTCTCAATGCACCTCACTGTGCACTCATCCAGACCACAGTTCTTCCGTTTCGCCATGAGGATGTTATGGGAGATGGTGTCGAAAGCTTTGCTGAAATCAGTATAGAAAACATCCATGACTCTCCCATCATCCATCCATCCATCCATCCCATCATAGAAGGCTATCAGGCTTGTTAAACAAGCCTGTGCTTGTTTAACAGGCTTGTTAAACAAGCCAAGTAGTCTGTGCTGACTACTCCTGGTCACTGTCGTTTCCTTGACATGCCTGCAGATGCTCTCTAGGATGAGCTTCCCCATCACCTTTCCAGGCCTGTAGTTTCCCGGGTCCTCCCTCTTGCCCCTCTTGAAGACTGGAGTGACTGATGCTGGTTTCTTCAGTCTCTCCATGACCTCTCCACGATGATGGAGAGCAGCGGAACAGCAACCCCAGGCAGTTCCTTCAGCATTCCTGAGTGCATCCCAATTCTGGTTGTGCAGGACTGCCAGAGTAGCAGCAGTTGTATTTGGGATGGAAGGATTGCATACTAGTATTTGTGGTGCTCATTTTTTTTTTTTTTCTGTAAGAATGTGCCTTTAAACTTTCTCTTCTCTATGACAAATCTCACTTGAGTAATTCTGACAAACCCTGTTAAGATTCATTTCCCTTGCCTTAATGGAACTATTGACTGTAAATTATGCAAGTCAGTGTTGCTTGCAGAGCTGTGAATGGTGGTGTGCAAAGCGCCTGGCTTGGAGCTAAAACGCATTTAGAGAGGCAAAAGAAGTGCCCCTTTATTGACAGGAGTCCTCACCATTTAACAAACAACAAAACAAAAGAGAAGTTCAACACAAATCTGCTTTTTTTTTTTTCTTTCTTTTAAAAGGAAGTGGCTATAAATAAAAAGCCTTAATATTTATAAACACGCTTCTGCATTTTAAAGTCCAGTGTCTCAGTTACTGAAAAATCTGTCAAACTATTACAGCTGATCGGTTAATTGTACAGATAATATGCCAGTGTTAGGAGCCTAAGATGAGACTGTAGCATAATAGAATATTTGAGGTTGGAATGGCCAGCTGGACCAAGCTCCCTGCTCAAGAACAAGAGCAGGTTGCTTGGGACCAAGCCTAGCATGGGCTGTTTGGACATACTCTTGTCTCTTGTTTGCTGGGCTCCTCAGCTGTGTCTTCCAAGCAGTTGCTGTCCCACGAGCAGTGCACAGAGAAGGGAATCACAGAATGGCTGAGGTTGGAAGGGACCTTTGGAGATCCTCTAGTCCAGTCTCCTGCCCGGTGACCTGGAGCATGTTGTGCAGAACCACGTCCAGGTGACTTTGAATGACACCAGAGAAGGAGACCCTGCAGCCTCTCTGGGCAACTTGTGCCCGTGTCACCATCACATTTAAGAAGACGGATTTTTTTTTTTATGTGTTTCAGTTTGTAGCCATTGCTTCTTGTCCTGTTGCTGGATGTTATCACTGAGACGTCATCCTCTCTACACCCTCCCTTAAGATACATGGATAAAATTCCCCCTCACTGTTCTCTTTCCTGGACTAAATGGGCCCTGCTTTCTCAGCCTCTCTTCCAAAGAGCCTAATTGCTGTCCTCACTGAATCAGTGTCTAGTGTCAGTTCTCCAAGATAAGCTCTGACCTTCCTGTCCTCCTATTCTCTAAGTGTGTGTTTTTTGCACTCCTTTTATTCTTCAGCAAAATATCTTGTCATAGTGACAAATTTCACGTGAGTGCTTATGACAAACTCTCTTAATAAGCACTTGGCTTTGCTTGATGGAACTGTTCACTGTAAATTATGCAAGTCAATTTTGCCTGCAGAACTCTGACTGCTTCGTAATAGGAATAATAGGAATAATGGCTCTTCTTGATTTTGCACCTTCTTTCCCTCTCCCCTTTCTAGTCTTACATTGCTGTTATAACTTCCCTGGACAGACGAATTTCTTTTTCAGCTTCAAATGCTGACAACTGAAACTCTGATGTAGAGAAATATTCAGCTGGAAGCTAATTGAAACCAAGGAAATATGTCGCAGAGGTTGCAGTGGAACTTGCAGGACATGTATGTGAATAGGCTTTGATAGAGGAATTCCTGCTGAGTAGGAACATGGGCTGCATATCAGGTCTCGGATCTAGAGAAGCATCATGCAGCTGAAGTCTTCCTTAACATGATCCTCATCCTGGATACAGTTGCAGTTGTCACGAGCATGCTGCTCATTTCCTCTTGGGATATTGTTTCAGTGGCTATTATAGCTTCAACTGTATTTGGGTGGCTGTTTGAGTGACTTCATTCAATATCTTTCTGGTCTGATGAGGGCTCACTGGAAAATCTTCCCCCTTTTTTCTATAATCAGAGGGATTATTAAAAACTCTTGAAGTCTGTATTTGCTTTTTTGTTTTTCATTTACGTTTGAGACCTGTATTTATTCTGTTACTTAAACAATTCATGCATGAATATTTTTTAATCTATGCCATGAGAAAATATATATTGGATTTACTTACGCTGATGTCAGTATGGATGAACTGTCTGGAGCTTTTAATAGAATAATGTACAAATAAGTCTTCTTTTTCTTGAATTGGATTTTTTTCTTTTTTTTTCCCTTGAATTGCTATACATTTTGACTGATAAGCTTCCTATTTTGTGGCATGAAATTTTCAAGCCTTATTGCTCGGAAGTTGCTCTCGATTTTGCTGTGTAATAAAGGGAAACGTAACAAAGATATTGCCAGTGATTCTGTGACTTCCATCGGAAAGAAACTGCACCTAAATGATAACGAAAAGGGGCTTTTTGCCTTCTACTTTAATGCAGATGGGTGTTTCTGTGACACTTGGCGTGCGGGGTGCTGAGGCTGGCTGGTTGTGCCTGCACCCGGTAGGAAGATGCTGGTGCCTTGCTCAATGTCATGGTGTTTTTATGGGGACCAAGTCAGAAGATGTTTAATGCCAATAAGTGCTAAGCAGCTGGTGCTGCCCTTGCTCATCACGGGCACAACAGAGGAGCCATCAAGACAGCAGACTTGCTGGGGCGGGGGGGCGGACATTTCAGCCTGTGGTTACTTTATGAAGGAGTAATGTGTTTTATTAATAGATTGTGCCACATGCAGATGCTCAGTGCCTGCAAGTAATGTGTAACTTTAAGCACTGGTTGTGTGTCTGACTCTTTCCTCAGTTTTCTGACTTTTCTGGGAGTGTCTGTGATGTTTTAAGTCCCAAATTTTGGGAGGTCCTTGGTATAAGGCTTTTCACTCCAAGAGGTCCTCCTCTTTCTGTTCCAGCTATGGTATCCTTTGGTTACAGTTGTTAATATGTACTGTGGTATCATCCCTGTATATAAAGATCCCCTGTCTTCTGCCTTTGATGCTGAGTGCTAGTTTTTTGGGATTAATATCATTGCTTCTGTAGAGAGCTTTTCATATTCAAAGCAGTTTCCAATCTATTCAAGATTTTGAGGCTTCCTTGTGAGGTAGGAGTGGATGAAGTGGAACGAGTAAAATAAGAACTAATAAAATTCTTCCAGTTTCACCACTTAAGGTATCCAGCTGCCGGCTGAAACGTTTGACGGAGTGTGTTTTAATATACCAATAAAAAAGGCATCCCTTTTGAAGAAAGTGCAGGTAGCTCTTCTCACACGTGAGCAGTGTGTACTCTTGTCTCCAGTTATAGCCAAGCCAAGCTCTTCGGTTCTTTTGCGCTCCACGTCCGTGCTGCTGTGGAGATCCGAGGAGGAATTGCGTAGACCTTTAGGCATCCTATGCAGGTAAAACTCTAGTCTTGAGGACGTTGCTATTCAGTTGTGCTGACTACAGTAATTTCACCAGGTGATTTTGCTTTAGGAATTCATGTAAGCACTGTAATTAACTGCTAAAGAATTAGTTATGTGTTTTGTTATCCTTGTAGCATTTTTATATACACCATAGTGTGTGTGTATATATATATTCACAGAATTAAAAATGGTTAGTGTGAACTCGAGGTCATACCTTCTGTTATATGGACTGAGGGAGCTGTAAGCTCCTTGCTACTGAACTGCCATCAAAACTCCTGTCAAAAGCCATTTTTTTCATTTTTTTCACAGCTACTGGGCAACAGATGAACAGATTTGGTTGTGTTTTATGTATGTAAGATGTAATAACATCTGAGCGGGATTTCTCTTAACTGAAGTAGCGAAGGATTTTTAACTCTCCTGAAAGAGCATAAAAAGCAAACTTGATTGAAAAGTGCTTTCTGATAAGCAGAACAGAATAAAGCTTTATCTTGTCGTCGTTGTAAAGCACGTGGTTTTGGAAGCTTTTTAGTGTCTGCTGTTTTTCTTTTTGTGTTTAGGCAAGTTTTTCAGTGTGATACAGTCAGTATGAGCAGTAGAAACATCTAAATAGGAGAGCCTAGAGCACCTAGAAAGAGGTTGGCTTTGCTTTGAGCAGCAAAGCCTATGGGTGGCATGGTGGGCTTTACCTGACCTCATCCTGCAGAGATCTTCCAGGTCATCCCTTGGCTGTGTAGAATTGCCGATACCTCAAGATTAAGAAATTATTTCTACTCTTGAGCACTGTCATCCTGTGAAGGGGAACGGAGGTCTGAAGTACAGCGTAGATTGCATAGAATAAACGCACAAACTGGATGCCAACAGTGTCCATGCCTCAGGTAGGAAACCATCTTTTTGCTAGAAAGCAGTGAATCTAGTAGCATTTCAACAACTGTAAACTGTGTGTTAGCTTATGAAGCAAGTAACATTTTCTAAAGGTACCAAAGTGGAGAACTATTGAAGTAATGTAGGTGCTGGCTAATGCACTCTTGCCTCACAAGCACCACATAATGTTTTTTTATAAGCAAAAATCAATGAAGAAATAATTTTTCATACGCAGACTGTGAAAGTTCTGCTGTAGATCCTCACTGGGTCCAGGAACATCAGTCTTTTGGAATATTTCTCGGAAACTTACCCTGCAGATAAGGGCTGAGCATCAGGTGTTCAAGGAGTCTTTTATCAGAACAGTACTGATGCGCTCTGTACTCGTGTCCATTGGGAAATGAAAGCAGATCTGATTTTACATAGTGTACGTTGTCAGCATTTTAGAACAGAGCACTTGATTTATTTATTTTTATTTTTTCCTCCTGAGAGTGAAAACATGAGTGAACAGCGAATTGTTTGCCTTTTGTTTCAATGTGGCTCTATCTGCACGCCCAGAAACCCCCACTGTGGTTGTGAAGAGCTCGCTGTTGTGGGGAGTCCTTTGCCAGTGATTATTGAATAGTATTGCCACAGAAATGTGGAATGTTTCACATATAGAAGGAAGCCCAAGGGATTTCAGCATGGGAGACGCACACTGGTGGTGGATGCTTTCCATGTCTGGAGCCCTGAGGAGCCAGAGGCAGAAAAGAGACGGCAGCCTCACCGTGAGCCACGCGGCCCTTTTCAGAGGCCCGACACAGCCCTGCCCTGCAGCCACCGGCCGCGTTGTCACCTCTGTCAATGTCTGTTTTGCTCCTGGCACAACCTCTGCCGAGCGATTGATTGGCATAGCAGCGAGCCCCGGGTTTTGAAGGCTCACCTGAAAGAAGCTGCTTTGTTGCAGTTCACTGTGTTATACTGGGAAGCCTTAATTAAGCAGGCTGTCTTTCTGAGTGAAGAGACTTCTGGCAACATCTGGATATTTTCTGTTAAGGAAACTGCTTAAGATTTTTATCCGCCAAGAAACAGCCCCGACTTGGTTTTGTGCAAATCTTTCTGGGCGCAATATATATTTGCCCGTTATTACTGCATTTCAGGTAATATTGGGTTGTTTTATTGTGTATTTGGGTTTGCTTTTTAACTTATCAAGCGTGATGCCTTAAGACCATGTGCTTTGCTGAGGGTCAGATCCTGCTTTTCATGTTCATGAACCCTGTTGCTGCTCAGCTGTGTTCCCCTTTCTCTCTGAGTTAAAGGCTGCAGGTGTGTGGGGTTTCTTGGGGGAGTCTTTCTTCTTTTTTTCCCCGTTCCAGTTGCTTAATGAAAGGATGTTAATGCTGTGTTTGTACATTTAAAATTGGCTGATTGAATCAATCTAGTGGCAGAAATCTGAAGTTCTTCAGAAGATCCCTGTGCATGCCTTCAGAGCTGCATGTTGGGTGGAGATGAGACTGCTGGTCTTGGGAAGTGAGAAGATTTCAAGATCTCCTCCCACCTTGTGTGTGTCTCTGCAGGCCGCCCTTGGCTGCTTCCCGCTCCCCGTTCCATCTAGCAGGCTGAAGCTCCAGCTTCCACTCTGGGAATGTGGGGATTTTATGTAGCTATGACTTGCTGTCTTGTCCTTTCCCCTTCTCCCTGCCTCTCCAGTCTTGCTGCGGAAAGCTGTGGGCTCCCTGAACTCCTGCCTTGTGAACTGCTCTCTAATACTCTTCAGTTATTGGTGGCGTTTTTATTTCCTCAGATTGGGACTGGTGATATCCGACTGTTACATGCCTAGTGCTGCTATAAATATACTTTTTGCTGCTCAACTTCTAGGCTGGGTTTTGGCAGAAGACAAACCCTTGTGGCTTCAGGCAGGGAAGCTGCTGTGTGTCTTTTTCAGGCTGTTGCGATAGCAGTTGCCCCGCTCTTGTTTTCCAAGGGACTGGCTACTCCCAAAATCTGATATTCCGACATAAGAGTGTTTCAGTATCTCCAGCTCTTCTAGAAGAGCATGCTGAGGTGACTTTCCTTCCTAGGAAAGCCTTCCTTAGTGGTTTAAAGCAAAACAAGCTTTAAACTCCCTTGCACAAAGAGTTCTTCCCAAATCCTTGCCTATTTCCTGTCCTTTGGGTCTGGCAAAGTTGAGCTTAGCAAAAGCCAGGAAGAGGGAAGTACGATGTGAAAGAGGAAAGGGAGAGTTAGGAGGTAAGTCCTCAACTTGAGTAGTTTGTGTCTGGACTTGTAACTGTTTCAATTTCCTAGAGAAAGAATTTTTTTTTAATAAAATTTTTTGAGCACACTGTGACTAAACCTGGTGTGGAGGTGACTTAACTTCTAAAAAGAGACACCAGCAGCTTTACCCTTTAAATGTCATAGGCTATTTGGAGATAATTTGGCTGCAGGAATGAAGTTATATCATTCATAAGTTTGGATCTGTGCTGTTTGAGCTGGTTAAGTTCAATCGAGTATAAATTCGCTATAAATTCAATTTGCTATTTCTATCAAATATTCCACTTGTGTTTCTTATAGAAAATAGGAGAGGATTTCTGGCCTTCCTTGATGACCTGAAACTTCTGACCTCTGGCTGTTTCACTACCAGCTATCCCCCGGGACACAATATTGTCCAAAATTAAGAATACAGAAAACAAACCAGCCAGACAGTGTGGGGAGGTAAAGAAAGATGAGTGTGGAGGAATTGGAAGAAGCTATGGACTGAAACCACTGTTTAAATGAAACAAATACAAACCTTCTAAATTAGCTTTCATCTCGGGGAGTATTTCTTAATGATTTGTGACCGTTAATATTTGTTAGTCGGAAAATTGAATGTTTTCCTTACCCTGAGGTGAAAAATATTGTATTTTCAACTCGGTTTCACTCAGAAAACAAGCAAAGCCTCTGCAATTCAAGTCCTTTATGTTGTGTGACTCTGGCTCAGCTTGGCGGGCTGACAGGCGGAGGAGATGGCAGGAGAGGGCCAGGAATCCCGGGCTGCCTCCTCCGCCCTCTCCTCCCGCTTGCTGAGAAGCAGAAGATGAAGACGTAAGTCAGAAGATTAGCACTGCTGGGTGGCATCCCTCAGGTACACCACTCTTGTGCAGTGTTTTCTTTTTTATAATGTTATGGTTTCTGCATTTTTGTAGGAAGAAGCCCTCATCTTTTTTCACGCTCCTTTCTCTGCTTGTTTTTTATCGCGCTGATCGGGTTATATCTTGTGAGAATCAGCGTGTGGGTGCAGCCTGGTACGGAGCCCAGGATCTCTGCTCATGGAGGGAGGAGGTTGGTTTTGACGTCCACAAAAATTGAGGAATCCAGTATTCCCAGCTTGGGTCTTGGAATTTCTTGCAGTCGGTTTGCTCTCCAAATGCGGTTAATAGAAAATCTTCTGCCTTGCTTTTGCAAGAGAAATGCACAGAGTGCTTTCCCCGCTTCTTGTTTCCCTTTTTTATAAAGGGGATGAACTTCAGCTAAGCTGACTTTCTATACTGCTGGTGTTTTATTTATGATTTTTACGCTCTGCAGCTTATTGCACAGGCATTCAAGGTATTTGAGCAGTCCAAGTGGAAGACAGGAAAAGAAAGACACGGGAGAGCCACCTCCCTCTTAACCCAGCGAGTATTTTTAAAATAACCGCTGCCAACTCCTCATTCTCTGTATAGGTTGCTAGTTTGCATGGAGATGGGACACAAACTCCCTGCCCTTGCAGCATAGCTGAGCTCCTTTATCAGGTAATGTTTAGCCTGTGGAATATGTGCTCGGAAACGGGCGCGCTGCCCCGTGGGATGTGCCCCACGTGTGACGGGTCCGCAGTGCACCTACCCGCAGCCCGGCTGGGTACGGATGTTGACATGGGGTCTGGATGTGGAGCACGTTGGGACACAGTGGCTCCCAGGGGTGTGACGCCCTCGGGGCTGTTCCCGGGCCTGTCCTGCCCCGTTAGCAGCCTCCCCGCTGCCTCCTGCCCTTGGCCTTCTTCTCTACTGCCTGTGAGCCCTCAAAAGGGGGCTGAAGCTTCACAGCCAAATGTCTCTTCTGCTACATGTGTTGTATTAGTTTTTAAGCGGTTTCCACTGCCACATACGTTTTATTTTACTTTATTTTTTCTTCAAGAAACCAGACTTGATGGTAGTTGTACAAGAGAGGCCTGGAAGGGATTTGGGGGTATTTCTAGTCCTCCTAAGTAAAGGCAGGATGAGGCTGGAGAGAGCAGAGGAAGGGTAGGCAAAGCGGGGAGCGAAGATGAAAAGGGGAGGTGGGGAGGAGAGGAGAAAACCTTCCAAATTCCTCTGAAAAAGGTCCAGAGCATTTCCCCAATCTATATAAAGTGGTTAATTATACTTCCAGTTAGGTTTTTCCTAATAATTAGCCTGAATCTACCGTGGTTGAAGCCCCTCTGTCTCTGTAGGGAAGTCTGTTCCCCTGCTTTCTGCAGCAGCCCTGCTTTTGTGTCATCTCCCTTCAGGCTCGGACGGACTGAACAAGCCTGTTCAAGTCTTTCCTCCTAAGTCCCGTTCTCGAGACTCTGCACTTGCTCCCTGTCTCTCAGAAATGTGCTTTTCAAAACAGGGAGGTGTTTGTAGTGCTAGGTGGAGTAAAAGGCTCGTTTGTCTCCTTTGCACTGCCATGCCTTATTTTTGTTTTTCCCGGTTTTCCCGGTTTTCCCGTTTTTTAAATTTTATTATTTTTTTTCAGTAGTGCTAAACAAGGGTTGTCTTCCATTAGATTGGTGTGGCTGGTGCTTGGAGCCCAAGCGTAGCACTTTTCATGTGACTATGTTCAACTGCACCAGCTACTTTTGGGCCTTTCCCTGGTGACCATGTCATCCCTTTCCCCACAGAGGTAACTGTGATCCCACTGAGAAAGTGGGCACAGTTTTCCATAATTCAGTCTCCTCCTGCAGCTTTAGAGCACTCGCTGTTGCCAAAGCACTTAGAAATGTTTCCTGTTATGTTGATGTGATTGATGAAGTAGAAGTGAATCTGATGCATCCTTCAGACTTGATTGGGGTGTCATTGATTTCTGCTGTGGTTTTTCCCCTCCTAGGTGCAGTTCAGATGCCCTTTGGATATTGGCAGGTATCTGTATTAACTTAAACCTCAGGATTAAGCAGGAGTGAGTGTGTCTCACCCTTACCTTGACTGGGCTGGGTTTACTGGAGCAGGCTCAACCATAGCGGTCGTTCACACGTCCTGCGAGGCCTTTCTTGGGACAAACGGGACAGATAGGAGGGACCTCAGTCACTTGCAGCCATCCAACTATCCAACTTAGACATAGGTTGTTTTGGTACTTGTTCCGGACAAGCCTTTGGCTCCCTTGTTGGAATGTTTGCTTTCTAGGTGTCCACAGGTATGTACTAAGGGAACAAATTATATTAAGTTTATTGGTCTGTGGTTTTCTGAGGTCACTTTTCTACTTAGCCCTCACTTCTCCTTAGTCCTCTCTTGTTTTGTGGAAATCCTAACCTGTGTTGAAGTTGCTTCTAAAGGAATAGTTGTTAAATTCATGTCTAATTTTAGCTGTGTTGAACTGAATATCCTTTAGCTTTTACTTGCATTTTGCGAGTTTGGTTTTCATCTTTCTGCCTTGTCTTTTAACTTAATCCTTGAATTTGCTTTCTGAAAATGACAGTGTTTTCATGGTTTACTGTTACGTGGTTTATGTATCTCTTGGAGGTATGGTATTTGTGATTGGCAAGAAATACCAGTCAAAGAGTGTTCCCATGAGTGCATTTGTTCCTTAGAGGCAAAGAATTGGTGGGGCTCAAGTATCTGTTGCTAATTTGATTTGATTTTTTTTGATTTTTTTTCCCCACCTACAGGAATAGATAAATTATTGATTTGAGAAACAGCTGATCCTATGGGAAAAACAAAATTGTAGATAGTGGCACTTTGCTTAAACCAAAAAGTACTCAAAGGGACTACAGGATGGAATTAGTAGAAGACCAAAAAGGCTGAAAATGCAAGGCTGAGTTCAACATGGAAAAAGCCATCAGAAGTCATTGGTGTTGACTGTTTGCATACAACATATTTGGCTTGAAAGTCGGAATGGGACCTGTATGCCAAGGAGGATAGCTAAGAGCAGCTTCATAAAACAAACTAAATGCTACATGGGGAATGAAACGTAGCCTAGGAGGAAGACGTGGTGCAGGTTTTTTCCATATGTGGGTCTGTATGGTGTCAGGTCAAGCCTGGTTTCAAATGTTTTCCCTCACACGGAGTGTTGTGGAATTATTAGGGATTAGGAGAAGACTGGTGAAAACATTTCAGAGGAGAATTTGAGGATGTTTGAGTAGGTTTCCTTCAAAAGGGAATGAAGAGGAATGTGAGGCCAGAACCTGCCTCACAACTGCTTGTGTAGGCAAAGCTGGGCTTAGCTCGCCGTGGGACACAGGAGAAGACTGGGAAGTGATCTGGAGCAGAAAGCTGGGCTTGTTGTTCCTTCGCTGCTCAGCAAATGAAAGAAATGGGAGTTGACTGCTGTGGGCAGGGGGGATTCCGGCGTCCAGGAATAACTTCTCCAGTTCCTCGCGATCTGTCGCCCTTGGCAGGTTGCTGCTTCGGATGGATGCCTGGTTCTGGCTGCGAGAAAAGGTGGATAAGGAGCAAAAAAGGAGAGAGAGGTGGATTGATAGCTTCTCTCTCATGCAGAATATGGAAAACAAATTGTTGTTAAAACGGCATTTTCAAAAGGTGCAAGGTTTGATTTTTATCTCAATACATAGTGGAAATTCAGCTTTTAATTTTCAAGAGTATTCCTGGGGTCAGGACCTTGGTGAAATGCCAAGAAGGGCTTGAATATCCTCATTAGAGATGGGGCAGCACCAGGCACCAAAATCTCAGATGGTTCCTAGCTATAAGGAGCTGAGATGAAGTCTCCATGAGGATAGAACAGGCTTTTAAAGGGAAGTTTTAAGATCGTCTCACCTCACTTGTGTTACAGCCCTGATGTGGCATTTCATGCCATAAAAGCCAATAATGTGTTTTATTAGATGGATTTTGAAACTGTATGTATTGAAACCTAGAAGATGTCTTCCCTTGAGAGCTGATTCCAGTAATGGCACTGGCCATTCCTAATTGGAGAGTCTTTGATCTGCCCTCCCAGCTTTATTTGCTGTTACATCTGCCTGGCTTTTGTCTTTCCTTTTGTCTGAAGGGCCCTGTGCTGCAGCCCTGGCTCTTTCCCTGCCAGAGCAGTGCTGCTCCTCTATAAAAATCGGCTAAAATGTAGATGAAAATCTAAAAATAATGGAATTATTTCCTCCTCCGAGTTGCTGTGCCTCCTTGCTGTGCCGCTCTGGCAGCTGCTTCCGACTTGCCTGGTCTCGGCAAGAAAACTGAATTAAGTGCAGTGGTGACTTCAGCGCTGATGTGATGCACGAATTGGTTTAACGGCGGCACCGAGAATGAGCTGCAGGGAATAGCAGTTAGTTTGGGCCTTGTCCCTTCCGAGGAGTCCCGTGCCTTAAGGCAAGGCCGGGGAGCCCCTTGCAGGGAGGAGGCCCTGGGGGCAGCGCAGGAGCCTCCTGGGGCCTCGAGGCCACCAGCAGAGCTGGCCCCTGCCCAGGAGGTGGCCCCAAGGACAGACTCGGTTCCGACTGCCCAACCTGCTCCGAGGTTTCCTTTTAAAACTTCCATTTCTAGGTTTTTTAATAACACTTTCTTTTTCTTTGTTTTCCCCCCTCTTTAGTTAAAACCTTCTGGGAAGCTTGCAGTGAGGAGGCCGGAACGTGTTATCTCACATCTGTGGGTAATGCTGGGGCCTTGGTGTAGCTCTTGGCTGCCTTTGTGGTCTGGTTATCTACAAATTTATTTTAATAATACTTTCCCACAGCAAGGGAGAGTTGCTGGTAGGGCATGTGGCCCTTAATCCAAGAAAATGATTGGATTCCTTCTCTCACATGCTTTGCTGTCACTGTCCAGTCATTTCTCTCAAAATATCTTTGGCATCTTTTAAAATGTAGCTTTGTTTTGTTTGTTTTCCAGTCTCAGCTCTGAAGATCAAGGTGATGCCTTTGCTTTCATTTCTTAGGCTTCTGTGATTTGCAAATGTTTATTTAGGAGAGAATTGTCTTGTGGTTAGAGCAGTTACGGCTCATAACACAGCAGAACCTTTTATTTAAATTCAAACATTCAGGCTCCTACATATTTGCATGGGAGGTACGTGTTTATACTTCTCTAAATTGGAATGCTGCTGTCTGAGATCCTAGTGCTGATACACAAATGCAGCTGTAATTTTGTTCCTTAAGTGTTGAAGTGTCAGTGCTAGGCAGGCAAAATCATCAGGTGCCAGTACCAATTGTGCTCCAGCCTTAATTGCCACAATGCAACTTCTCCTAAAATTTGCTTCATCCTGTATCTGGACAAAAAGGTATTAGATAAAACTATCTTATGCTTGTGATGCAGCCATGTTATTTTTAGATGCCAAATTTCATTAGGAAAAAGTGCTGCTAGCTTTTTTTTTTTTTTTTAATCCCATTTTATCTTCAGGTTAGGAGTTAAATGAATGTTCCTAGGATCATGGGTTGGAAGGGGCCTGTGGTCCAGCCTCCTGCTCCCAGCAGAACCTGCTGGGAACTGGGACCGGGTTCTCCAGGCTTCTTCCTGTTGGCTCTGCTTGATCACTGTCACCCTTTCGCCTTCAAGCCATTAATAACCTAATAGTAGATCCAGAAAAGTGCAACCCAAGAACCGAAGTGTAACTCGGTTCATTGTCCGCATCAAATTAAAACTCACTGCAGTTGATGTGTGTTATTACTAAACATCAGACTAATAAAGAGGAGCACAAGAGGGGGCTTTTTAACAGTGAACTGGTTACTCTGAGGTTTCCCTCCAGTCTTCAAGTCTGGCTCGCTGTTCTTGGCAGTAGCTTCAGGGTGACTTGGGCAGTGATGAATAATTCCCCCCGTTGCTGCAGTCTCCACGTGTGCTGCCTTTTGGGAAAGCAGGGACCATCAGAGGAAGGTATGTGCTTATGCATGGGTGTTTTCCTGACTGATGGGATTTTTTTGTGGCTTTAATGTTGTGTTGTGGAAGTGATTGAGGGAGATTTGAGGTACCACCATAACCAGGGCACCAGTGGAGCTTCTTCCTGCAACTCGCAGCCGAGGAGGTCTCTGAAGCTGCTCCAAGCAAAATGCTTTTCTCATGCCTTCTGTTACTTTTCTTCCTCCTTTTTTTCCACACCTTTCTTGTTTGTCTCTGGAGATGTGAAGATAACAAAATATTACTTGGAGAAAAGTTGCAGGATTCAGCAGAGCTTGTCACAGCAGAGTATGAAGGCTGCAATCTGCCTGCTTGTTTTTCATTCCATGCTCCTCTCACCAGTTTGGGTTTGTCTGCCTGGGAAAGACCCAACGTGTGAAACAGTGTTAGAGCAAACGGAGCCTTTCCCTGGGCACCTGGGTGAAGTTGGAAGAATATTCCAGCCTGGTGTTTCTCCAAGCTGATGCCCTTTAAATTTTAGAGTAACAAATGGGACTAAATGTAATGTATTTGTGGACTTTGGAAAATATAACATGCTGCCTTTATAAAATATCTTGTCAACTGCTCTAACAAATGAAAAGGAGGTGAGAGATTACTGATACAGGCTGAACATTATAAACCACTGTAGAACTAGGGCTCTGAGTACTGAATAGTGATTCAAAGGTAGCCCTGGCTGGAAGGATGTGAATTTGAATCTTAATTGATCTTAAATGTCCGCTCAAAGTCATTTACTTACATTGTTAAAAATGCCAATCACAGCAAGCGCAGGGTATAAATAAATGCAGAGAAGAAACAAACATTTTTGGTTTTGCCTGAGTGGAACACAGCTGACCCAGCCCCCTCCTAAGGGATTCCTCGTTAATCCAGCCTGTGATTTATATGGATGCACAATGGGGCCTATGGATTTCAGTGGCTGAAACAGTGTGAAACTCCACGTACTTGTAAAATAAGATCCGTTCCCCCACTCCACAAACACATGGGGTTTTGAGTCAGTAATATGTCAGACAAGGCATATACGTTTAACCACTTCTTTCTTAAAGCACATAGCATAAGATGTACACATTTAGCTGGAACAACTGTGGAAACCACACTTGGTTTACAATGAAAACACTGAAGGAAGCTTAAGTGCAGTGACACTGCCAGGCACCATGAGAATGAATAACCAGGCGGTGCACATAATGTGCTTGTGTTGCAATAGTCAAGACATCTGCAGTATATGTGATTTTTTTCATATGAAAAAGTGAATCGTTTTTGTAGTTTCTAGCATTTTTGGCTTGTCTTGACTATTGCAATTTATGTGATTTTTCAAAGTCTTGACATTGCCGGCAAGCGTGGCGTGGGAGGCTCTGCATGCGTGCAGGATTCCTGGCGGGCTCTCAATCCTGCTATTCTTAGACCTAAAGGTTGCAGTGTGGTGGTTGGCCTGCACAGAGAAGAGCTCAATTCAAGTCTATTTGGAAATTAGTAATTTTAATTGAGCAAAGTTTATTATATCGGACATTTTCTAGGTGTTGTTTTTGTGGTTGAGGACATAGGGGTGACCTTCACTAGAATAGTGGACTGGCTCGTAGTCTTCGATGTGCTAACTGAGCTCACAAGAGTGTTGTATGAGTAAGTGTTTCTATTCATGTTTCATAGATGGGGAAGCAGGAGGGATTTAAATAGCCCTGTAAATTTAGCTCCCAAACACGAAGCTTCTGTGGATTTATGCAGCAGGAATCCGAGTGCCTAAATAGGGGCTCTATAAATAGGGCCGCCGGCTTGTGGCTCTTGGATGCAGTCACCTGTTTGGCGAGCGAACAGTCGGGCTGCGACGATCCCGGGCTTTGCAGGCTGCCTCCTGCCTTGGCTTTCTTCCCCTCTGCCTGTGGAGTGATGTGGCAGTGAACTCGCTCATACTCGGCAGCAATTTTGCCACCAAAGTCGTAGTAGCTTTATAGTAATAGTTGGTTTATGTAGCTACGTAATACGTGTCTCACCGGGAATGTATGGGAATTGACTTTGATTTCCACTGTTAGTTGGAGTTTGGTAAATTTGGTTTTTAAATGATATTTTCTTGCAGTAGTGCAAATACAAAGCATTTCACTTAATATTCTTTACATTTATGAGTTAAAACAAATTTCAGCACGTTTCTTAAGACTAAACGCTGGTCCTGAAAAACACAAAGCAAATTGAACGCTGTTCTCAATCTGCCTCTTTCCATGGTTCCGTTTCCATAATTCAGGTTCATAAATGTCTTTTTGGAATTTTCATGAGACTTTTGCTACTCGTAGATAAAATAATGAAAAGCTTTTAAATAGTGAAAACTTCCACAAGGGAAACTTTCTGTTGCAACAACTGCCTGATACCTTCCCCCTATGTGACTTGTGGCCTCCAGGGAGCCTAACTAGCACTAAAAGATGTTTTTGGTGATAAATCAGTGTGGCAAAAGCTTCTGGAGCAACTCCGTGATCTCCTTGGACACTATCAGCTTGACAAGAAAGAACTAGTCCTAGCTCACTCACACAGTGATCCACTCCCTTTGCTCCTATCAGTACTTGTGGAAAATGGAATAGGCCGGTACTAAGGAGGCAGAAAGCTGAATAAGCCAGTGGCAGGGAGAACTTTCCAGACACTTGAGTACAAGAAGTTGAATCTTGAAACTGATAGTTGCGTTCAGATGCTTTTTGAGGTGGTTTTCCTTCAGAGAATTAAGTGGCTTTTCTCACTAAATTGTCCACAAACACAGCAAATTAGAAGTTGAAGTCTATAGGAAATGCAAGGGAAAGGAAAATTCGGTGCTGCAGTGGAAAAGGCCTTTCGGGGAGTGTTCCCTGTGTGTTTGCATGTAACAGTCTCCACTTACTGATGCTCCCTACTGCACAGCTTGAAGTGTTTCCTTATTTCTAGCAACGGGAGGACCTCTGTGTGTCCATAGCTCTTTTTCCTGAGGATGGGTGTCGTGCCAGGCCATTTCTACTCTGTATCAGCTGTGTGGAGCATCTCCAAGTCGCACTTGGAGATGGGTGGTAGGTTTTCTTCCTTGGGGAAGAGAGGAGATCCACATGGGAAGGGAAGCCGCCTCTCCAGGGCTCAGGATAACTGGTGTCAGTCGCTCTCCAGCAAGGCAAGGGGAGGGATGGCAGCGTTTTCCAGCCGGCGGGAATGGGCAGGTGACTTCCTGGGGGTGATTCCGCGTGTGTCCGCGTGACAGGGGCAGCCGATGAGCCGTGTGGGTGCTGTGCAGGCCGCCCTGGGTTAAATAACTGGTGGTGATGCAGAACTGGCCTGGGCCTGGGGTGGTTTACCTCTCTGGGGGGGTGTAGGAGGGCTGGGAAAAGTGAACTGCACAATCAACCCTTTGAATGGATCCTGGGCCTTTCCACGTTGAAGTGATGTTGAGCGTTGAAGCCAAGCAGGCGTTTCATTTAAGCTGTATTTTAAGCCGGTCATTTTTTTGGAAAAGCTTTCATTGCAAACGCTGCCCTTCAGAGAATGTGTCCAGTGAGCGACAGCGCCGTTATCCAGGGAGGAACAGGGCTGGGGTCGGCGCCCGCGGCCCAGGCAGGGCGGTCGGGAGGCTCCTGTGCAGGCGGCTGAAATGGGAGAAGTGTTTGACGGCTCCCTGGAGGGGAGGGAAGCAGGGAGCGCCGCGGGAATGCGGCTCCCTCGGCCACTCCGGGCAGGCGTTTGGCCTTGATAAACAGTTTATAGGAAACTCGGAGTGTTCCGGATGCGATAAGCACCAGTTCCCAGCCCCTCTTTGACATCACGTAACCCTTCCAGCCCTCCCTCCCTCTGGGTAAGGGAGCTGGATCCGGCCCTTCCATGTTGACCCCTCTGGGCTGCTTGCTGACCCGCCGGCTTCCCTGCCTGCCTCCGCTCTCTCCCAGCCTCTCCGGGTGCTTCCCAGCTGCCGCTGTCCTTCCCGCGTGCAGGAAGTGGCGCCCACTCCTGGCGCTGCCTCATGATGGAGCGAAGCCCGAGAGCCTCCCCCTCTCCCGGCGCCTGCGGGGCCCCGTCTCTCCTCGTGGGGAAGCGGCGGGGCCCTGATGGCTGTGGCAGCTGGGAATCTCTCCTGGTCTCTGGCCAGGAAAGCTGGGATGCGTGGGACGGGATCGGGCACGGAAGGAGGCTGGCTGGCGAGTGGGTGAATGGACACATCGGCTCCCTCTTATCTGGATCCGCGGCGGCGGACCTGTTTAATCATTGACCTGGCTGCAGTTTTGCCAGCCCGGGGCTGGTTCTGGTGGAGTTGCCAGGAGCTTTTGCTTTCCATGTGTGTGTGAGGAGGAACTTCCTGACTGTGAGGGTGACAGAGCCCTGGAACAGGCTGCCCAGGGAGGCTGTGGAGTCTCCTTCTCTGGAGATCTTCCAAACCTGCCTGGATGCCACCCTGTGCTCTGGGTGTCCCTGTGTGTGCAGGGGGGTTGGACTGGATGATCTCTAGGGGTCCCTTCCAACCTCAACCAGTCTGTTGTTCTGTGACTCCTGGTGGTTTCCCAAAGCCATGTAGTTGCACAAAGCGCTTTTGTGTTGAGCAGCTCCAGGTCAGAATGGCTAAACCACTGTGGCTGGTAGAGCTCTGCCTAAAATAATACCTTTTTGTACATTTTTCTGGATTGTCAGTGTTCTGTTGGAGCAGAATGGAGTTGAGGATGCTCCATAAAACGTGTGTTTCTGCCTGGCTCGTGCACTCACTGCGCTCCAAGGAGAGTGGTGTTTGGCTGCGTGTCTTGTGGCTCTCTGCTACCTGACAAAAATAACATCAAAACAAAGGGGTATATACATTTATATATATGTAAAATAAATGTGCTGTGATGCTGGGATAAATGCACAGAATCACAGAATGGTTGAGGTTGGAAGGGACCCCTAGAGATCATTTAGTCCAACCCCCCTGCTCCAACAGGGACACTTAGAGCATGTGTAGAGCAAATACCAGATAGAAAAATATTCTGCAGGGAGAAATGGGTGAACAACTAAAGCATTCACAGTGCCAACATGGGAATCTTGTGGAATTTAGCAGGTATTTTGTACCTGAATTATGACTCTGTGGGACAGTCGGAAAAAAAAAAATCCTTCCTTCAGATGGGTTTGTTAAGAAAGACTCCAAATTGGGAAACTCTTTAAATATTTCAAGTTGCAAACCTTTTTTTTCATTGTGTTTTTGATTTTTAACTGCTATATACTAACAGACAGCAGCCTTGTGAAAAATAAAGATCATGTTTGGCGTTCTTATCTGCATTGTTTGCTATTATGCTTTCAAATGATTGCCGAAATCAGGGTTGATATTGCATACTGCATTTTTTTAGATGATAGAATTTGGGTGACCTGTCATGTAACATCTCAGTTTAATATTGAAATCTGTTTGCTAACAGTATTTCTTTCCAAAGGCAAAAGTAGCACGATAACTTGGGTAAGGATGTCTTTGAAGTCAGCCTCTTTATTCCAATACTATAATTCAGTGTAATGCAACATTTAAGGCATGTGTCTGTCACAATTTTTAGATGGAATCAGATATCAACTTTAACCCTCAACTTGGAATCTTATTGAAACCCCTCCTCCCAAAAAACATGTGTTCCTGTCTTTCCATCTTCCATGTTCCTCTGGAGCTGCAGGAAGAATGAGATGAAAAACATTCGTGTGGAGCAGGAACAGCAATTTCTCTCTCCTGCCTCGTTCTCTCTAACTTTGTTTAACTTAACTTTATAAGAGATTTATCTTATTCAGCCAGTAAAATGTTTTACTGCCTTGCCATTATGCAGCAAAAGGGCTTTAAGGGAGTGATAGTGAGTACAGTGAGCCTGTATTGAACAGTGCCTCTATTCCAGGAATCACAAATGGTTTGGGGAATGGCAGAGCTAACAAAGCTTCATGCTCCAAGGTTTTAAAGTGTCTGGATGTATACGGGAGATTTGGGGATCTTAACGTATGCAGTCTGACTTTGTATGTGGAAATATTCAAAATTAATTAAGAAATCATCAGAAGTGACACAATAGCAGAGGGACCACAAGAGTGCCAGGTGAGTTGCAGGGATCAATATTGCACTCGTTAGAGCCTGATTCCTTAAGTAAATAAAGATAAACCTGCTTGAGGCCACCCAAGTCTGTTACTGATGTTTACACCCTGCAGTCGCTCTGCTGGCACATCCTCTGCAAGGAAATTAGTGCATGACTATGCTGGAGGTTTAGAAGTGATGGGCCTGTGTTTGTGACCTGTATTTGGAGCAGCAGAGAGGGGTAAAATAGAGGGTGAGCTTTGGAGCACAGCGCTGATAGAGGAGCAAGATGCTGAGAGTTATTGGACGTGTGGAGGGTGCCGGGAGGTGCTCTCTATGCTTGCCCCGTTGCCTTTGCATTGGCCTTCAGACACTTCCTTTGGGGAAGGATGTGTCCTGGATCCTGGACTAGAGAGAGGCCAAGCTTGAGTGATACCCTTGATGTTCTCCTGGCTTTTAGATGGTGGGGTGGGCAGAAGAGCCATCCTCATGGAAGGAATTTATAAGGTAACGTTGGTTAAAAAGGATATGCGGTTGAATAAGCTATGGTTGAAGTTTCAGATATTGGTGACCCTCAGATATTTTTTATCCTCCTGAACTGTTAAAACAGTTGAAATAGGTGAGTGATGCTGGAGATCTGTTGGCTCTGTTGCAGTAGTGCCAGCCTTTGAAAGAGGGATCCAGTGGGAATGAGATTGGTGAAGCCTTCTGCAGTGGCAGAAATGATGCTGTAAAAGTCTGTTGAACAGAGCTACTGTGGTTTGATAACACCAAATGAAGGTGAAATAGCGACTGTTGAGTTCAGACTGTTTGAGTTAGCTTTCTTCTAGAAGCTAAAAGAAAATTGATTCTTGGAGCCCTTTTGGTAAAGAATATATGTAGAGTATAAAAAATCCCAAGTAAGTGTTTGAGTGTTACTCAACAAACAGAATGATTAGGTGAGAAATGTTATAGGGCGAGATATTATTTTACATTTCTGTTTCTTATGGAATTAAACAGAGATTTTCCTGATTAGCACCTTTTGTAAAATACTGCTTGGAGAGGAGACTGTTTAAGTATGAGTATTGTATGCTATAATTTGTATGCATGTATTAGAATGTAGATTAAGAATGGTTAGTTTATCTAATAGGGTTTTTCTTAAGAATAGTATAAGCAGAATCTATTAAATGTCATTATTTTTGGTGCTCTGGGAAATTCCAAAAAATAATGAATTAAACTCTAATATGGCAGACTTAGACAGGAGGCCTTTTCTTGTGCAATAGGATATTCTGTCTTATTTGCTTACAAGCCACTTATTTTTTTTTTTGCCTTTGTTGTTCTGCACTTTTTTTTAAGCAGAAGTCAGACATATCTATAAGATAATCTGTGTTTTTCTTTCTGGTGCCTCCTTGTTGTTGCAATGTCACTTGGACATGACTGACTTTATCTGCCTCTGCTGGCAAATAAAGTAAGGTCATTTTGACAGAGTTATTAGGAAATAGTCCCAGCTATACTCTTAGAGAGTTAATTGTGTATTCATTGCATGCTGATTTGCCTTAGGTATTTGTAATAATCACAATACTATGACTTGCTTCTGGGCTAATCTGGCCTAATCTCAATTAAATCTGTGGTTCTGGTGACAGGAACATAATTCACTTAACAGGTAAAGGTGGAAGGAAAACACAGATTTTTAAAACTGATCTCTTTTGTACTAAGGCAGAAAGCTGAGTAAAAATACTTTTTTGGTTTACAACTTATAATTTATTTTTGTTGTAGTTGAGGTAAAACCTCCTGTACTTTGGCTCTGCAAAACTTTACTCCTTTACTCTGAGGGTTTTTAAGAACGGGCTTCTGAAGAGGTCAGGGGAATGAGTGCTCTGGTTTCTTGCCAACAGAGAAACAGAAACGTTTTCTTAGTTTAGGAAGTCTGCAAAGCTTTTCTGGACCTCTAGTTAATCTTTTAAAGTAAAACTGGACTTGTACAAGATCTAAACTGATCAGCGAGTTGCACCCCAGACCTGTGGGATGGTGAGGGCCACAGCCTGTGGCAAACCTTTGCATCTGCTGTGGGGGGTGGTGGTGGGGAGGTGTTGCTGTGACCTCTCTGCTTAACGAAACCCCTCATTAACGAGGGGTATGAGGCTGCCCGGCTGAAGCGCGTGGGTAAATTTGGGAGATTAAAGGTGTGACGTGTGGATGGCGCCGGGCCGTGTGTGGGCCGGCAGCGAGCGCGGCTGGGAGCCCCGAGAGCCGCCGTGCAGGAGCGGCCGCCGTGCCGGGCCTCCGACCGCGCCAGAAGCCTCCCGGGAGGGATCCTGGGGATGGACGTGGTGGGAAGCGCCACCATGCGGGTCACGAGGAGCGCCCCCCACGTGGGCCTCAAACATCTCTCGGATGAGGAAAGACGAAGTGAGCTGAGTCTGTTCAGTCTGGAGAGGGGAAGATCGGAGAGGATCTTGACAACGTGTACAAGTACCTGAGGGGAGAAGGTAGGGAGGAAGGGGCCAAGCTCTTCTCAGTGATGGCTGGTGACAGGACAAGGGGCCATGGATACAAGGTGAAACTCAGGTGATCATCAGTACCCTGCCTGCTAAACCAAGGCCCCAAGTGCTGCATCTAGGGTGATTTCTCTCTAACCAGCTGGTGTTGACCTGCTTGCAAACCCCTGGGGGCCTGCACTGTTTTTCAGGTGCTCTCATTAGGTGGGGAATGGATTGCTGCCAAAATCTCAACACTGCGTTTAGTTTTCTTCATGAGAAGCCATGCTTTGTTTTCACTGCCTCCCTTATTTAGGAAAAACTGGGAAATAAATGTGATGAAGATTGGGCAAATGAGAGGGAGAGAAAACAGGGTTTGAGGCCTGTAAGGTCTAGAACAGAGACCTGTGGCTTCCTTCACTATTGAAGACCTTATGCATATGCATAAGATATGTCTTAATGAGGCCTGTTTTATGGAGGAGAGTCCCACCTTGTGTGTATCTATGGCTCTGCAGCAGTGCTCAGAGAACTTGTGATCCTGGTCTTCCATAAGGACCACGTAGATCATGGTAAATGGCTCTAGCAACCTGTTTACATCCTGGTAACCCATAGGACTGAAGTAAATCTGTACTACCATTCAAATGTAGTAAATAAAATAGCCCCTTTTTTCTTCTTTCTTGTGGGTAGGAAAGAGGAGAATATTGCTGCCACCTTCTTACCCATTTGGGGGGAATGAAGGGATTTTCTTACTATGTCTGTATATTTGGTTCTTTATAATCAGGAACTGCGTAGTTTTATATTTTTCAGGAATGAAGAAAAAGTTGTCATCACTTTGGAAAATGGCAGCCTGGAAACTGAAAGTTTTTTCCCTGATGGGATAAGATGCCCAATATACTTTGTTTTAGAAATAGCAGTTAATTGCCAGCTAAAATCCTGTTATAAAATGATGCTCACTTGCATGGGATAGAATGGGGAAGATCCTCGAAATGCAGAAGGGAATTGAAAACAGTTCTGCAGGATTTTTCAAATGTGAGCATTTCAAAATTAAAAAAAAAAAAAGTATCTATGTCCATTCTGTGTCCATCTCTGTCTTTGTGAGTTGTTTTACTGACATGGCTATATTTCAGTCCAGAAATGTCTTGCAAGCCATTTCAGGTAGACCTTAGTGTGACATTGGACTCGTTGATCTGGCAGCGTAAAATAATCCCAGGTAGATCTGAACACCTAGCTGGGACTGGGTGGTGTCGGTGTTGTCCTGTTAGCAAAGTGCATTTTTCACTTGCATGCAGTAAGAATGATTTTGAAAGGCTGGCTTTGACCTAATGCAACATCCAACATTGCCTCTTTATTTGTGAGCATCTATGTAGATCATTGAGTTATTACTGGAGCTGTTACCATCCAGTTATGTGGTATGTTCAGACTTGCAGAGCTGAAGCAATAAAATCTGGAAAAACCCTCTTCAAATATAGCTGTGATAGATGGTTGTGGTTTCACACATATATGTATAGACATGTATACCAACATATCTACATATAGATATGTATAAAACCTATGTGAATTTCTTTGCAAGTTTTCCTTATAATATTTCCTGAAAGAAGTAATTCCAGACTTCTTTAACAGTGTTCCAGGAGTATCATACTCCTGGTATCTGTAACCTACTACATGTCTTAAAATACTTGCTTTTCTTGCTGAAATAATTCAGCAATGGCACAATTATTTTTAGCATTGTTGGAGTCTTATCAGCATTAATGTACTAATTAATTAGCCTTCTGATAGAGTGCTGCTTCTGGATTATTTATATTTATAGAAATAAAATAAGCATTTTATTGCTTAATTGGGTGCCCTAAAGCATTCCATTTTGAATGAATGGTTTAATATAGCTGTCAATATGCTGTATAGGATGAAAAATGACTCTGTAGTCCCAGGATTGACTGTTTTAACACATTAAGTGATTTATATCCAGCACAATTTTCAATTATTTAAGGTTAATCTGCAAGTGTTCTATGTAACAGGAACAGTTGTCGCTTTCAAAATGGAAAATCATTTCTAAAATTTTAAAATTCATTATGTAAATACTTTTAACAAAAATATTTTATGTGAAACAATGGAAAAATGTTCTAAGCTCTTGCCTTCCTGTTGCTCATTGTTTCACCCAAGTCCTAGTTCTAGTTCTTGTCTCATCCTCCTCCCTCCTGTGGCTCCTTCTTTTAAAGGCTCAGCCAACATGTAAATCCCGTCTGGTGTTTACCATCTTCTTGACAGCAAACAATTTAGCAGTGTTTGGGGGGTATTTTGACAAATTAATTCTCACTGGTATTTTATTCTGTTCTTTTTAAGAGGAAAAAAAGCACTGGAAAATCTGTGAAGTCAGACCAACTCCTATGAGATGATTTTTATCTGTATTTTTTTGTATATCTACTGAAGCTGAGCTTTAATAAGAAGCATAAGGGCTTACTGTTGGGTTTGCATTCCAAAATGTTCTAATGGGTGTATTGGAAAATTAATTGTCTTTTCCAGTTCCCCTGCAAACAGCTGCCGTGGGATTTGCGGTGCTGGAGTTGGAGTGTACGGAATCCATACATTCCATGTATAATTTGTCCAATTTGTGCACTAAGACACACACCCACACAAAAACTTTGTATTAAATGTGCAGCAGATTCATTTTCTTTTCATAGGATTTATTTTTCTGTTTTTTTTTAATAGCACTTGAAGTTATCAATGCCATCATTTTTGTGTGAATACATATTATGAATAATAGAATTCCTAAGGTCTGTGCATTTAAAATGCAAAGTTCAAGGTAGAGGTATGTTTATCAACTCAAACGATAAAACAGTTATGAGAAATATGGAAAAAAAATTAAAGCATTAATTAACTCAATGAAGAAAAGGTAATGATTTTTAATTGAAAAGCAATTTTTTCTCTTTCAGGTATTGCTTCGTTTTTGCTTTGGGATACCTCACTGTGTGCCAAATTACTAGAGTCTATATCTTTGATTATGGACAGTATTCTGCTGATTTTTCTGGGTAAGAATAAACACACTTGCACTTTTTAGCTTATTCCTCTGAGTGATACTATTTCTGTTCTGATTTAAATGTGTCAACCGGTTATAAACTTGGGCAAAGCTAGACTTTGGTATTGGTTTAAGCACACATATAGATATTCACATACTTAAAACATGCAAATGCAGAATTTTGTAAATGAGTGTCTGTCAGAATGCCCAACACACTGCCTGCTTCCTTACACTCTAGCGTTAAGGACTCAGTGGCCCTGGGGATTTTCAGCTTTGCCTTTTTCCCCCCAAAAATTCCAGTTACCACCCACAACAACGTGATGGACTCTGAACTGCACCTGATGTGTGTCTGCCACATCTGCTGCCACTCTAGGAAGAAAATCTGAATGTTTTATGGATTTTAGCATTTAGCATTTTCTTCTTTCAATCTTGTATTGGATTTTTCAGAAAGGGAAAGCCAAGGAAACAGTCACTTGTACGGTGGAGTAGTAACACCCCTCGGAAATACAGTGCTAGTGCGGGCAAAACTTTGTATATAATTAGCTTAACTTAATACTGGGAGTTATATGCCAGCCAATGTAATAAAATTGGTAAAGTAAAAACGAGCCATCATGGTGATTTCTCTCTGTGCTGTGGAAGGTAAGGAGCAAAGCACAATACTTGCAATAAATGAATGCCCTGCTGATGGTGAGTTTGTTGATTTAAAAGCAAATTGTGTATTTGAGGAAAGGGAGGGCAGGGGATGGTTGTAAGTCTATTTTAAAAATGCATTAAGTATTTTTCCAAAACACTATGAATGGCCTTAGTCTTTGTAATTGAATGTTACCTGTATTGTGCAGTAGTGCATTTTAGTCAGCTTGGGCGCAGTCTTTGATAGTGGAATCTGATTCAGACTGACTTAGAAACAGAGGCCCAGTGGCTAAGTATTGAAGCCTGGGGGTTAGTACGTGCTTCCTCTGAGAGAGATGTCCCAGATTATGGCTCAGTTGAGCCTGACCTACACCTAGGGCTCTATGTCAAAGCCAGATGACCAAGTCCGGGGTGCAGTCAATGGAGGTGGAATCAGTGCAGATGTACTCGATGGCATTTGAATTGACCAGCCACTAAGTGGCTCCATCAGCACGAGCTGGATTTCCCGGTTCTGCACTCATGGTGCCAACTAGATCCCCACTGATTTCAGGAGCTCATACCTCGTTATACAGCCTGTGTGTGATGAGCGGAGATGCTCATCACGTTGGCTGCAAGAATGCTGAACTGAATTGAATCTCGTGGTTAGGAGGGAGAAATCCACAAATGCTGCCCTTGGGGCCAAAGAGCACAATTTCCAGTGACCCAAGCCCGAGCTGATTCTGGAGCCGTGCAACTGCACTGGTGGTGCTGCAGCTGGGTGTTGGTAACAGGTCACGCACGCTGTACTTGTACTGTACTGTGTTCAGGCAGGGCCTCTCCCTGTGGCTCGTGGTGTGGTGTTAGCTCAGATCTCTGCTACCTCCATAAGTGCCAGAACATGGCTGTGCTCTGCCTGGATGCCCTCAACCCTCCATCAGCTTCTGATTTTACCTCTGAGCTCTTGGATTTAAACTATCTGTGTGAGTTTGGGCGCTTGATGTATGTACCGAGAGAGGATAAATGTCCACTGCATCCCCACCTTGAGGCCTGTAGCAGGGGTTCCTTCAAAGCAGAAGGAAGGACGTGCTGCAGGTTGAGAGGAACCTTTTTGGACTCGATCACTCAGCTTCACTCTCAGCTCCAGGGCAGTAAGGCCAGGCAGCTGGTGAACCTCAGGCATCAACAAATTCTTCCTTGGTACTCAAGATACTGGATTGTACCCCTGGTCAGCACGCTCAGTCACCTTAAACGTGATTAAAAATACTAAGTGCTGTGAAAAGAGTTGGACAAAATTGTGTCCATCCTATAATATGATCAGTTTTTGTCCCTAGCTCAATTATTACTAGGCAAATTAAGCCTAGGAGTAGGCTTAGCAATATACTTCAATAGTAGGCTCCCAATATACTTCTAAAAAAATGATTTCAGAGCTAAGTTTTACGTTCTTGTAGGCTGCTTTAAGCATTTTATTCCCTCTGCCTTGCTGTTAGTGGTTGCTAGTGCTGAGATTTACTTCAGTTGAAAGCTCTTAGACACCATAAAGATGGTAATGGCCTCTCTGTAAAGGTTTTGACCTCTATAGTGGTAATAGCTAAGTCTCTCAACCACTACGGAGTATTTCTGTGACAAGTCAAGATCTGCTCAAGTGCAATACAAAATGAACTCTGTTATAATAATTCTAAGTGGAAAAACTACATACAGAACTGGGTGTTAGTGTGTGTGTGTGTGTGTGTGTGTGTTTTGTGGTGGAAACGGTCAATGTAATTAGATAAATTATGACAGTGTTGAACTTACTGCTACTGTTGATAATTTATAATGCGTATAATGGCTTAGTGTTTGTCATACTATATTCTTTCCACTATAAAATATTTTAACATTAAAAAAAATACATAAAATATTTTACATTAACATAATAAAATGCGGAGCACTGACTATGCTTGTGAGACCCAGTACACCAGTAAAGGGTATGGTTTGTCAAGTGCTGTAAGTAATAAAATGCCTTCATTGTGTCAAAAATGATGTTTTGAGTTCTAAAAACTTTGTACTTGAGTATATGCTAATGAAAATAGTGTTCACTTGGACTATTAGTATAAACTTTTCCCTAATACTGTGGATCTATGAAATAAAATCCTGGACTTCTTTATGAACTGTTCTTTCTTTTTTCTTTCCCCTCTCCTGTAACAGTCCAATGATGATCATTACACAGAAGATCACTAGTTTGGCATTTGAGATTCATGATGGTAAGTCTCCTTTCAGCTATTTTTAATTTTCCATTTAATTTATATAATATTTTATAAAATGAAGTAAGCTACCCTTCAGTCTGTATACCAGGGTGCTTTAAGGAACTTTAGTCCTTTTTATTATTTATTTATTTGTTTAATTTCCTTTGAATTAGAGGTAAAGACAAATCCTCTGTGCCTTTTATCGGCAGCTTATTCCTTGCGTTGAGCCTGATTTCACTGTTACAGCTTCAAGTCCTGGGGAGAACTGGATATAACAACGAAGGCCACTCGTGTCATGTATTAACGAGTCTGTCTGCTCCGAGTGCAGATGTATTTTGATTCCCAGCTGAGCACTAGCACAGAATCCCATAAATAAGCAATGAACCATCCTTATAATTGTTACTAACCTCCTGCACTTATTGTGTGTCTACTTTAGAAGCAGACTTGTTGTATACAAAGTTGTAGAGAAATCATTTAAACCTGGTAACTAATACTAACCTTTCCTCAAGATACTGCATGAATTACAAACTTAACCCTGCCTTTGGTGTTTCCTGATTGATTTTTCAAATTATCCTTGTTCGGTCCTGGACAGTTCTTTCCTTTTTGTTATTTGAACATTGCCAGAAACAAATAGCTGCTATATTAAGGCTTGTTTTGTGTTTTCTGTTGATTATCTTTGGCATCACATGCGTATGTCTTAAAGGCAGAAATGTTTTTACTTGGTTTGGAGGCAGCTTGTGACCACATTCATTCTGTTTGATGAGATTTGGACTTAAGCAGCACATTAGGCTGATGACAGAGTTGAGGAAGAAAATTTCTTGTTTCTCTGCTCTTCTGAAATACCTTTTCCCCAGACTTGTGAAGGAAACATGCTCTTACCTGAAGATGGTGGCAATTAATAACTACAATTACCGAAACTTTTATAAGTGCTGCACTGAGGCAGGGGAGGGGAAGGGTTGTGTTGTCAGTGCTTAACTATTCCTGTATCTTGCAATGAGTCGGGTATTAGGTGGCTCTTGAGATACAGGAGCAGTGTTAACACCAAGTTAACCATGAGTCAGCAGTGTGCCCTCGTGGCCAAGAAGGCCAATGGGATCCTGGCCTGCATCAGGAGCAGTGTTGCCAGCAGGTCAAGGGAGGGGATCCTGCCCTTCTGCTCAGCTCTGGTGAGGCCGCACCTGGAGTATTGGGGGCAGTTCTGGGCTCCCCAGGACAAGAGGGATGTGGAGCTTCTAGAGAGGGTCCAGCATAGAGTGACAAAGATGGTTAAGGGACTGGAGCATCTCTTGTATGAGGAGAGACTGAGTGGGCCTGTTTAGCTTGGAGAAGCTGGAGAAACTTGGGTGAGAGGGGATCTGATTAACATGTATAACTACATAAAGGGAGAATGTAGGGAGGAGGGGGCCAAGCTCTTCTCAGTGGTGGCCAGTGACAGGACAAGGGGCAATGGATGTAAGTTGAAACACAGGCAGTTCCATCTCCATATGAGGAGGAACTTCTTTCCTGTGAGGGTGCCAGAGCCCTGGAACAGGCTGCCCAGGGAGGTTGTGGAGTCTCTGCTGGAGAACTTCCAAACCCACCTGGATGCCGTCCTGTGCCCCGTGCCTTTCAACCTCTGCCAGTCTGTGATTAGCTACCAAAGCCCTTATCCACACAGAATCTCACTCATTTTACTGCAATTCTGGGATCTGTTCTCTATCAAATCAAATTTTACTAATCTGTATGCTTTGTGGCAACTTCCTTTTAGTTCTAATACTTACCAAATCTTAAAACATAAATTCTTTTCATTTTTTTACATTCATACCCCATGAAAATTCTGTATCTTAAGACATATTTTTAGTTCTTTTCAGATTTAACTAAAATGAAAAATATGAGACTCGATGTTTAAGGGGCATGTGGGGGGGAAGAAACCTCCCATTTTCTTCAAAATTCATTTTAATTTCTTTTCTCCAATGTAAATATTACCTAAAAGAATTTAAAAAAAATCTTTTAAAGTGTAATTTTCATCTAAATAATGCAATATTCATCTAATTTTTCCAAATTATTTCTCATATTAGATTGCTCCAGGGAAAAGCATGGTTAGACATGAGTAGGAAACCAGCAGCACGGTGTTCTTTGCTGCTGCCAGCTGCTGCGTCCTGCTTTCCAGAGCCTTATTCTGCCTGATTCCCGACAGGGAAGGTGCACTCGGCAGCTCCCGTGGGAGCCCATCTCCTGTCCCACGTGCCTTGGGTTTCAGCTCTAGCTTCATGACTTTTAAATGATCTTCCCTGGAACTCTGTTTCCTTTCCGAATTAATTCCTTCCTCCTGATGGACGTGGCACTTTCCACTTTGGAAAGCAGCAGCTGAGATGTTGATGCTGATCTGTTCAGGCATTGAGAACGAGGTTGCAACAAAGAAATGATGCAGTGAGCGTGTACTCTAAAGAGTTTATGCCCTCCCTTTTCCTTTGGCTGATATTTTGGCAATTATAAGGTTACACTAGTATTTGAAATCTCTCTGTTTACTTTGTTGCAGTATCGACTTATAGGGTAGTGACCAAGCTGTCTTAAGCTGTTTTCCCTCATGTTCTTGTGCTTAAGATTTCCAAAGGAGCTAGCAGAGCCCATGCCCACACACCCCTGTAATGAAAGCGCAGTCCACACAGCTCCTGAGAGGGAGGATATTTTAATGGATGGATAAAACATGGGAAAATAGGAATGTAGGAGATAACTTCTGTTTTTTTTCCCCCTTATGTTAGAGAAATTTTTCAGAAACTCCTTTTTATTTGCACTGGTCTAAGCTGTGTATTGCCACCTGCCTCACTGAATCATGGTAATAAACCATATACTCAAAATACTCCTTATTTTTGGGGAGGGAGGCTGTAAGGATTGTGATTTACTGCTGGTTTGCAGCAAATCTGCTCTTCTGTCCCAGCTCTACTCCGTACTGTTGTGTGGGCACTGACGGCCTTGTTGGCTGTCCCAAGTAACGCAGCTCTGTCCAAAGCCTCTGAGAAAGCTTCTGGTTCCAGCCATAAACATTTCCTCCTTGTTTGCCAGTAGCTTGACTAGTCCTCCTACGTTTCTCAAGGGCAAATACTTCTCGTGCTCAGCGGAAAGGCCCTGAATGTTTCTGGAAGCTTGCAGGCAACTTCAGCCTGTTCTTGCTTAAAGTGTGAAAATACGAACAGGGTCAAGTGCTGAGCAGCTTCTGTACTTCAGATGGGGTATTTATTGCAAATGTATTTTCAACACCTGCAAATCCAAAACGGGATCATCAGGCTGAATTGCTGGTTGCTGTACAGCACACAGTGTTTTGGCTGACTTCTTTCTGTGATTAAATGGTTGGAGGTTTTTTGTTGCTTCAGGGAGAGATCATCATTTATTTAAGAGTGTAGTTATTATCTAAGAAAGTAAATGTTTCACAAACAGGGTGCTTGTCTGATGTTTAACGTTTATCAGCGTATTTTTTAGAAGTGTTCTTGCATGTTTGCTCTCGTGAAACTTTGAGCAACAGCAAATTGATCAGCCCCTGAGCTGGGATGGCTGCTCGCCCCTGTTGAGCTATACACTTGTAACAATTTTGGTGGGTCATCATGACCCCGTTCAGTTTTTGCTGCACTACCAATTTTATAAACCTGCAGATGCTCATCTGAGAAAGTGCTTTTCTCATGCATCTGTTCAGTTGCTCTGTTGCTCTGTGTTTGGCTTGAAATAAGTCAGTGAATCTACATTTTTTTCTTTTATTTTTAAGTAACTAGATTTTTTTCCTGAAGTCTAGGAATTCCTTTTAATATTTCTGTATTTTTTGTATATTTTTTCAAAGTACTCCCTGTTGTATTAACGACAGCATGTTCATTATAGCTTCAGTATCAGTTCCTGAACTACTTTGGTTACAGGACAAGTCACTAATGTTGAAGGATTTGCATTGCATTTCTCCACTGTTACATCTTCAAGTATTGTTTTGGACCTAAGTTTGCTTGCTCTGCTGCCTGGATATCAAAACTTCAGCCTTTATTTTCTTGCTTTTCTAGTGTTTTTGTAGTTCTCCTCAGCTGCCATTTGTGCCTGTTTGCTTTGTTGCTGCCCGTGTGCTAGTAACAACTGACGCTGTTGTCGCCTGTTTGTGTCTTTAGGTTTGGACGCCTGCTGCTAGGGAAATATTTGGAATTCAGGCCATGATCCACTCCACAACCTCAAATTAAAATGTCCTGCAGATAAGAGCCTGATGTAATATCCACGTTTAGGTTTTATTCGCATGATACGATCTCATGTTTAAACATGATTAGGGAGTTGGTGAGCCTGTCTTCATGCATATGTAAAGGTGATGATATACAAGCAGAACCGCCACATAGGTGAGGTAATAGTGGGGTATACTGGTAAATGTAGTGAAAGAGCAGCTCGGTGCTGAGCAGGAGCTCCTGTGGAGGCTGTATGGAAGGATATCGGTGTGTTCCTAACGGTGTTGGCTTTGGGCTGCATGGTTTGAAGAATGAGATAAGCAGAGATCGGCGGTTCCCTCAATCTTGCTTGTGATGCAGGGGTGGTGAATGGGCCTTGAAAAAGAAAAGGGAGGGGGACCTAGGCTGCAAGATACTTTTGTATGGATATATCTTGAATTAATTTGAAATATGCCTATTCTCTCCTTGTAGTCTCCAAAAGTATAGGCCACAGATATTTCAGCACAGATTCTTCCATTTCTGCTTTGATTTGTGCAGATTGTAGGTCTCTGCCTATCGGTGGGTTCCTGCATTTGACTCACTGAGCTCTGTTTAGTGGTTAATTGAGCTTTATGCTGATTCATTTGGGCACCCCTGGCAAGTTGCTGCTTCCTGTGACTAAGGGGAAAATACTCATGTGGGGTGTCACAGCCAGCAGGATCTTGCTCTGGCTGGTTGGTGGTGTAGGAGTTCACAGGTTCTCTACAGGATGCTTCCCTAAGCTATTTGTGTTAGAAGCTGTGTACGTAGGAATTGTTCAGTGTTCAATTGCTGCTTTAGCTCATGTTAAATTCAGAAAAAGGGATTTGTAATCTTCTAGCCTTAAAGTTTATAGCCACTTTTACAAAGCTCCTCACACACGTCTCTCTCAGTCCAGTTGTCAGCAGGAAAGTCTCCCCTGTAGCCCTAGGGAGCACGTGAGAAAACGTCACGATGGAGAAGGGAAAGTGACTCTGTCCGGAGCTTGGGTGCGTGCGGATGGGGTGACCTTCCATGCGAGGGTCAGGAATGTCAGAAGGTATTTTTGCAGGTCCTATCAGAAGAGAGACATCCCACTGCTTAATTCCTCTCTATTGCCTCAACTTTGAAGGCTAAATGTGCAATTTTAAAGTCAGAAGTGTCTAGAGGTCAGAGTTCCTGGAGTCACATGAAGACAACGGATTATCCTTGCTTTAGATAGCTATTATTTCCATGAGTCATAGAATCAAATAAAGCTTCTCCCCATGCCCTGGGCCCCTGTGGACTTTTATCTCAAATTTGACTTGTTTTGATACTTTTTATTTATTTATTTTTCTTATTTTAATTCTAAAAGTATAGGCTTCCATCCAAACTCCTATGTTTGGAGCAAATACAAGTGTTCCCCTCTGGGCTTGGAAGCCTTCCCCCGAGTGCAGCGACCAGTGGGATCTCTTCATTCTGCACAGTCACCCATGATCATAAAACATATTAGAATTTCCTATCCACGTTACCTTTTTCATCAAGCCTGGTTGGGAACTGGCTGGTGGATTTAGAAACTGCAAGGAAGGAAGCATTAATTAAAGTGGGATTGCATAAGTCTAATTTTCGTTAGGAAACTAGGCTAATGGAAATAGTTTTTCTAGCACTTGCAAGGAGAATTTGCCCATGTACGTGAAGGGGCCGCATGCGCCGAGCTCTGCGTCCTGCCTGTGGAGGTAACTGAAGGTGTTGCTTGGCCAGCCCTGCTGGCAGGGAGAAACCAACCCTGTTTGAGAGGAGTTCCTGAATTTAAGCATGTTATAACTATCTGAAGAGAGGGTCAATCCAGTCCTGCTGCTCAGCTTAGGCCTGGCCTGCCCCCTTCTGCTCACAGGGTTTAGAGCTCCTGGTTAGAGCTTCCAGAATAGGCTGGAGCCTCCTCTGCTGTCCTGGCTGCTCTCCAGGAACTTGTGCAGCTCCACTAGGGCTGCGGCACAAAAGTTCGTTTTGTGAAGTCTGCCTTGGGCTTTGAACTGCTTAAATCTGTCTTGGATTGTGCTCATACCTTGCATCAAATGTGTGCTGAGCAGTGTGATGTCCTTGGGTTACTACAGCCTTGAATGGGGTTTGGAGCTTGTCTGAGACCCTGGACTGGGAATAAGGCTGTAAAATATGAGGATATGAAAGTGTTCTCAATTTATCTTAGTGGTAAGAATTACTTGACGCAACTCTAGCATAAAATGTTGCATCATGTAAAACCTCTGGAATTACCTGAGCAAATAAGAAATGACATTGCAGCATGACACTCCATTCTACAAAGAAATTGCTGGTTAATGGTTGGGGGTATTAACTTTTTTCTATTGATTCTTCCCTCTTCTCCAGGAATGTTTCGAAAAAATGAAGATTTGACTCCATCACAGAGGTGCTTGGCTGTAAGGTGGGCTTTCGCAGAGTTTATGTAGGTGTGGTCTTATTTGGGAACGATAAGATGATGCTGTTTTTATTATTTATTAATGCTTTGAGAAATTACTAAGGGAATTGAGGGATTCAAAATGATCTAAAACAGATCCATACGTGCTTCATATTTGTAATTTAATGATGTGCATCTATTCTTCCAGGAAATGCGTATTGAAATGGAGGGTTTTTCTTAAAATAAGTATATTGAAATATACTTTTATTTATACTTTTTATATATTAGTATAATATGTAAGTATTATTTATAGTATTAAATATACTAATATCTTAGTATAATATATAAATAATAGAGCATTATTTATAATTATAAATTCTAAGTTCTATGCATTATAAGGCATATTAATGAATGCATGTAATATACATGTCAAATAATGAGCAAGGGAGCTTGTTTGTCTAATTCCTGTTTCTGAGATTTACCTTACCTTTGTCTCCCTCTGTTCAGGAGGCCATCATGTTACCATGGGCCAAGCAGTCTTGATTGGGGGGATTTTGATAACTGATCTGGGTATTTTGGGAGCGGAGGAGGAAAGAAAACAAACAATTAACCAAATGTGCAGTGAAAGAGCTTCCTTCTTTCCTTCCTTCTCTGGCTCAGCTTCAGTCAAACATCTCTCCTTTCATAGCTTCAAATTTTCTTGCTTTGCTTGCTCCCTCCCAATCCTCTTGAGGAGATGGATGGCACAAGGAGTTGGGATTGTCTGTGTGGTGTTTTTTGCTGTCACATATATATTTAAGAATTCTACCTACATCAATAAGTTATAATGGCAATAAAATCTTTAGCAAACGTGGCAATTTCATGATTAGCATGAGAAATGTATTGCAGATATTGAAATGGATAAGGAAAACTCTATCCAGTTCTACTATTATTTTGTATTATGGGTATTTAAATCATTTATAATGAAGATATGTAAGAACAGATACTAATTTGGTGCCGGGCAAGGAGAAAGTCTCTGTAGTTCCAAGAGAGATGTATAAAACTACATTTTACCTTCTCACAAGCTGCTTGTCTTTGAATTACAGGCGCATGCCAAGTCTCCTGGAGTATTTAAGTTACAACTGTAATTTCATGGGTATCCTGGCAGGCCCGTTATGCTCTTACAAAGACTATATTACTTTCATTGAAGGAAGATCATACCAACTGCAACAGTCTGAAGCAAATGGGAAGGAAGATACAAAATACGAACAAACAGATCCCTCTCCAAATGTAAGACCTATGACGTTTTTCTCTTCTCTTTCCTTTTTTTTTTCTTTTTTGGTACTAATGCTTTTGTAATCATTGCATGAAAACTTTAGCCTGCAGTCTTCATTTATAGACATAACTTCTGAGCTGTGTCTGGGGTTCGTACAACAGCAGTGTCAACACTGTTCAAAAAGTTAACTACTTTTTCTAAGGCAACTGATTAATCTGTTGTCGTTCTTTTCCTATTTGTGTAAATAGGAGTGTCTATTTTTAAATCTCTATCTCAATCTAAGATAATTTTTACCACACACAAACAAAAAGGAACAAACCCAAAAAACTCACCATTACCATGGAGTCAAGGGATCCACCTCAGATCCCAGCTTTCACCCGTTCCAGGCCCATTTAGCTGTTTCCTGTGCCTCCTGTGGCCCCCCAGCTGCTGCTGGAGCAGTGTAAACCATTCCCGCAGCCACCTCCGTGCCCCATGGTGCCAGCTGGAGGTGTCCAGCCCCACGGTTGGCGAGAGGAGCAGGCCCAGCGAGCGCTTCCCCATGGCGCGTCCTCCGCGGCCGCCTCCCGCCGTGTGTGAGGACTGCGGGCGAGGATACCTGCAGGCTGCCCGCGACCACGCGCCGCTGTGGCCCTGCTACATGGTCCTGCAGGAATCCACACGAGCAGCTGGAGGGGATGACATTTTGAACTGCTCCATGTGCCAACCGAGTCTGTAAGCTCGTGGAAGCAGTGTGTGGAGCGAGGAGGCGGGAAGTGAGAAAGACAAATAGGACGAGGGAGGGGATCGTCCCCCATGCACAGCTCTGGTGAGGCCACATCTGGAGACTGTGTCCAGTTCTGGGCTCCCCAGTACAAGAGGGATGTGGAGCTGCTGGAGAGAGTCCAGCGCAGGGCTACGAGGATGATCAGGGGCCTGGAACATCTGCCCTATGAGCAAAGGCTGAGGGAGCTGGGTCTGTTCAGCCTGGAGAAGAGGAGGCTGAGGGGGGACCTGATCAGCGTGTATAAATACCTCAAGGGANGACTCCCTGTGCCTACTCGGTGCATGGAGTTTCCATTATAGACACCCCTTTTGTCTGTGGCCTTGAAGAGTTTGCTTTCTTGCAGTGACATGCTGCTAATGGGGGAATTTGTCTGCAGGAGAAGGATATGGGGTTGGACTGGCTGAGGGGGGACCTGATCAGCGTGTATAAATACCTCAAGGGAGGCAGTGAGGAGGAGGGGCCGGCCTCTTTTCAGTGGTGGGCAGGGATAGGACTAGAGGAAATAGCCACAAGCTGAGGCATCAAAAGTTCCACAGGAACTTCAGGAACCATTTCTTGTCTGTGAGGGTGCCAGAGCCCTGGAACAGGCTGCCCAGAGAGGCTGTGGAGTCTCCTTCTCTGGAGATCTTCCAAACCCACCTGGATGCCGCCCTGTGCCCCGTACTCTAGGTGACCCTGCATGAGCAGGGAGGGGTTGGACTAGATGACCTCTGAGGTCCCTTCCAACCTTAAGCATTCTGTGATTCTATGATTCTGTGTCTGGGTGGCTCCTGAGGCCTGGCCGTGCACTCATGCGCTGTGGTGGCAAAGGAGCAGACACTTCTCCTGGTTGTAAAGATCCTGGTGGCTCAGCACAAGAATCACATACTGCATGTTAAAGATCTTGGTCTGGAGAAAAGCACTGTGTAATAAAATATTTGTTAATAAAAGGGAACCAAATGAATTTGCTGGTATCTGGTAAGACTGTTTAGCTTGACCATGCAATCTAGGTATCAATCTGAGCAAAGTCAATAGATACAAATTCATGAAAGACGCTTTTTTTCTTCAGGTAAACAATTTTCCTTGAACTGAATTGTTCATAAATGCCGCCCTTCTCCTCAATTTATGCTACATTAACTTCTGACATGAAATTAAAAAGCCACCAATACCATGTCTATACCATAGATACCATATCAATCCCATATCTATACCAACTACCATATCTATGGTATTGATACTTTCATTTTTAGCTGGTGCAAGAGACAAATGACTGTTTAATAATTTCAGAGAATATTATGTACTTTTGGAGAAGTACTTGGTTTTTTTTGTTGTTGTTTTTTACTGCATTTGTTTCATTAATTAAAATATTCACAGTTTGATTCTAGAATAATATTTAAGTGCCATTAACTTCACATTAAAACATGTTAAATATGTTCCTAGATTATTACCATTTCAAGAAGAAGAATTTGTTAGGGAAGTTGATCAGAAATGTAATGGGGATCAGCAAGTGTTAATATACTAAATAAAAAGAAACCCAAAGCTAAGTTTACAATAACATTCATGTCTTGTTAAATATCATTTATATAACTGAAGTTCATGCCAGCTTCCTTTTCTATAGTGTTAACTGCATGATATTAACTTGCTTTTAGTATTTTGCTCCTTTGATTGCATGTTGAATGTATCAAGCCAAGATTTAAACTCACTTCCTCACTTAAACTCACTATCTTACTAAACCCCTCCTATTGTGCCTTTCTACAAGCAGACAATTGTTGGTGCTCAAAGTAGTGTCAACTCTCAAAAGTTAATATCTATCTTAAAAGTAGCCAGAATAAAGAGAAATCTGAAGATGCCAGAGTCATGTCAGCAGGACTGGTACCCGGGTTTTGTCTCTTAGGCAAACTTTGAGGCAACTTGAAGCTCTTGCTTAATTACCAGCGATGGGAGGTGTCATCCTCCCCAAAATAATGTTTCAAGGTAGTTCAGTATTATGCTGATCTCTATTGATTGCTTACCAGCCAAGAGAAAAGCAAACTCATTCAAATAAGTTCAAAAGATCTGTATCTACTTATTAATGTATATTTATATGCTTTGCACATGTTTATGCAGAAATAGACTCGTATAATCCCTGAGCTTGATGGAGTGTTTGTGTTGTGGTTTGTGGCTTTTCACTTCTGTTTTTGTTACGTTTTTATCCTGCCTCTTAGCGAGCTGTTCACCAACTCCCTGTTCCAATTAGCGATCTGGCTTTCCAGCTAATTATATGCACTTCTAATTTATGCACATTTGTTCTTGCTCTGGCACTGCCTTTTAACTTAGGACCTCTTTCCCTTCCCAGTGTTAACCATGTTTGATATTTTTATCCAGGAACACGCAGCTTTTGTTCATCAAAGCTAAATGAGCCAGACCTCTTTACCTTTTCTTTGTAAAATTAACTGTCTGCTGCTCAATCAGTGTAGGAGTTTGAACACCAGAAGTTCCTTATACTGTGTTTTTTCTTTCCTCTTTTTCCTTTGTCTTCCATGTACCCCCTACTACATATGTGGTTAAAGATACCCTGCAGCTAACGCTCTTAATTCATTCAGAGAAGAGTTTCTTTTGGCAAAACATGTTTTTGAGTTATTCTATCATAAACATGTTAATATTTCACACTATTAAATTAAACTTTAAAGAGTGAATTAAAACTTTTAGTAGTTTTTTAAAAAACAAAAAATCTTTCTGTGAATGTAAATCCAGTGGCTACCTATTTAAGCTTTGGCAGAGAAGCCTGTATCAATAACCTAGTCAACTAAATGAATGGACTGCTGTAGGTAGTTCATCTGTACATTTTTATAGTTCCAGATGAGGATTATTCTTTCCATTCAGAAATAATAAATCAGTGAATCTATTCACACCTTAAGTGCTATTAACAAACCTCAGACTGTAGCTTAAAACCCTATTTAGGGTGAGCTAAGTATAAACTCATGTCAAATATGTCAGTTGTGGGTACAGGATCTGGGGTTTTTTGTTTAGCATAGTAGTATTAGTATTGTATTAACAATGTTATTAATATTTACTTAACGTTAAAGCATTAACATTTAATTGCGTGGTGATCCAGTTCAGATGGCTGGAGCCAAAAAGCAGCTCATTCAGAACACAGAAGCAAAACAGAACAAGAAAGCACTGGAAACAAAGAAACTGCCTAAATTAGGGAAGCAAATGAGGTGAAAAACTCGCTGTTTAGTCAGGCTCACTAGAGGAAAAAAGGGCAACATTTACAGCCATGGTGAGGAGAGAAGGCAGGGCAGGTTCTTTACGTTGCAGCCTGTGTTTAGATCATCCTTCGGAAACTGCTGCACAAGCCAGCTGTGAACCTGCAGCTTCGGAGTTTCTCAGGGGCCTTGGGGACAGTCTCAAGGTGGTCTCTTGTTTGCTAAGGACGTTAATTTACCTAATACTGGTCCTTCTGAGTGGTCTGAGTGTACTTGTCTAGGATTTACAGTCATGCAGTGAAATTGTAGTATTAAAAAATAGAAAAAAAAACAAAAGAAAAAAAGTGACGCTGAGACAGACATGTTCTTACTGTATGTTATTAGGCTTGTGCTATACTTAAGTGTTACTGCTAAAAATGTAGGACTACCTCATTTGAAAATTTCATATATATAAAGAAATATCCAGCTACAACTCACAGATGAAAACTTCAAGGAGTTTTCTTTGTCTTTTTAAAAGTTCAACTTAAGGGGAACTGAGGAACTGAATTTCATGTTACTGAAACTGTAATCTGTGGGTTTTAGGGGTTTTTTTTCTTTTTTTTTTCTTTTTTTGAGAAGAGCTTTCACCTCTACAACTTGGTTAAAACTTGTCAGAGAGATAGTAAATGTAAATTGGGTAGAATTGGCTGATTTAATGGTAATATATAAAAGAACTGGAAAACAGTGGCCTGTGGAAGAAGGGCCCTTTAAACAATGATAAAATTACACAATATTTTCAGACTTTGTAGACAACTTCAGATCAAAAGCACTTGAAGTATCAGCATAAACATTTAAAATTAGCATGTTAGTATTTACAAGCTTGTAAATACTGTTCTTCATGCCAGATTGTGACTTTTGTGCTTGAGATTTTGAAGTGAAATCCTTGCTGCTATCCTTGGAACTTGGTGATGTCTTTTGGTATTTACCAATATGCAAGTTTTGCCTGTGTTGGGTATTTGCATACCAGACTTAAAGCCTCGTTAGCATTAGCAGCTGAATTTCTGTGCTGCATGTGCTACTCACATTCCCCAAAAGAGCAGGTTAATGCCAGCCCAGCTCTCCTTCTGCCCTGGTAGAGACAGGGCTGGATCAGCAGTTACCAGAAAAACAGAAAACACTTCCAAAAAGTCCGTGACCTTCACCTTGAAGTCCTGTGACAGAGCAAAACATGAAAACGAGAGTCATTAGAAAGCAAGTAGGAACGAATAGGAACCGGCCTTCGCTGCCGGTAGGGAGCTGCCTCCTGCATTAGTCAGCCAGTTTAATTAGCTGGTGTTTCTAGTCCCCCGAATAGCTGGCGACATGATCACTGTGAATGTTTGCAATAGCCAGAGCTGCCAGTTACCCCCAATATTTGTCATGTCTTTGCTTTCCTCTAATCTCATTTTTGAGATCATTTACCATCAGAACCTGCAGGTTTAAGTGACCTGTGCTCTCAAACCTGACGTGTAGCTGAAACAGCACGTGATGATCTGCCTGTGGAATATGCATCGGACTAGGCTGCTTACAGCAGCAAATGCCACGTGTTGCTGCTTTGTGCTCTTTATAATGGGACCTTGGAAATGTCTTGCTAAATTTAACCTACTCCTCAGTGCTGGTTACAGCAACACTAAATTTTTAGGAAGCCTTGAGCCCCAACGCTAGCTGAACAGCACATTTTTACATATATGTGGGCATGTTCTTTGGCCCCTTACAATTTTAACCCTTTTGGCTGGAAAACAGAGCTCCATAATTTTTCTTTCTTTTTTTCCTTAAAAATCCTTAAGTTAAAAATCCTCAAATCCTTAAGTTGTTTGAGTATTTTGAAGTCTTGAATACCAAAACATTTAGCAGACGTGGCTGCATTTAGTTAGGCAGCAACCGAATCCATGGATCGTGCCAAAGGTGACTGAACTAAACCTTTGCAGTGACTTGGGAATCTCTGCAGCACTTGCCTCAGTTGTCCTGCTCTACCTTAGGTACTTGGTGTCTTTAACTCTCTGCTCGCTTAGATCTTTTTACAATGAACTGCAAGAGCGGAGCTGTGAGCAGCGTGTGCAGCGTGGAAGGGTTTTCTTCAGGGGCTGAGGCTGTAGCTGGGTTTGATTTGTGGCATTCCCACAAGTGACGTGGTGCTTGTTGCCTTATCAAGGCTCTTTCTTGAGCGTCTGTAAAATGTTATCAACTATTTTTTGAGTTGAGAGTATCTCTTTCTGGAAAATTGACACAAATATATATATACATACACACATATATACATATACATATATACACGTCTGTGTAGGAAAGAAGGTTGTAACTTGGCTTTGTTTCCAGAAGATGAATAAAACTGACGCTTACGAGGTCTCCTCTCTTAAACTTTTCAGATAGCTGTGGCACAGAAACTCTTAATCTGTGGACTGTCCTTATTATTTCACATGACCATTACAAAAACTTTGCCTGTGGAATACAACATTGACGATAACTTCCGAGCTACAGCGTCATGGCCTGTAAGGGTTTTCTACCTATATTTGTCTCTTATGGCTGCCAGACCCAAATATTATTTTGCATGGACGTTAGGTAAGCAACAAAAAAGTCTATGTGTTGTTTCTTCATTTGAGATGCTGGGCATCGAGGATGTGCTGACGTGACAGTGCCCTCTTGAGGCCTTAAGGCTGCAATATGATTTTTAAGTAGCATGAGGTGCTGTCCCAGTACACTTGTTTCAGGGGTGGGGGGGGTTGTTTCGTTGTTTATTTTTTCAAAACAATAGAATTTATAAATTCAAAACTTAAAAGCTAAGCAGAGTCTTGCAACAGTGCTGCAAATGTGATCAGGGGCTACTGATCAAACCTCAGTGAAATATGGGGCTCTTGGAAGGAAGGCCGTGTTTCAATGAGCAATGTCTTTTTTTCCCTTGTTTAAGAATTGAGAACTACAGCTAATGTAGTTGATTTATTACTGGTTTTGGTGACTCAGTTTAAGCCTGTGTGAAAGCTATTCCAGATTTTTCTCTGTGGTTAATTATCAATGATTTGCTTGATGATATCCAAGCATAAAGGGAAAGTGAGTATAATACTGTACAGATACATGATAGTGTTTGTTAATAGTGGTTGGCATTTGCAGAAGGATTCCTAGACCTTGATGGATGACACTTCATTTATACTCCTTTAACAGTTTTAATTATAATTTAAGCAATGTTTTACCTTCCACATTATGCTGTTAGGGGAAAAAAAATCCCACACACTCCAAAATGTTCTATTTTTCTAAGTTAAGATTTTGAGAATGCCTCTGCAAACAGATTTCATCGGTTTTCCTGCCCTCCAGTTTTACGTATCTGCTTCATAATTCTTTGGTTTGAGAGAATCTGTGGGAAGCAACACAATAAAGGACCTCAGTGTATCAGGGCAGCGTGACTCACCAACAGCTGCTGGTTTCATTTGCTGGGCAGTGAATGAAGGGCTTTCAGCTTCTCTGAGCATAGCAACTCTGGGCATGTTACAGAAAAATAAGTTTGAATATTGGCCTCTTCTGCACCACTGTCATCTCCTGTTAAGAGAAGGAGTTGGCTAAAATAATAATAATAACGTTCAGGTAATTCTGTCACTCTTCAGATAGCTTTTTGTACATGCTTATAGTGTTTATTTAGCAAAATACTGAAGAACATCAACTGCTCTGCTCTGAAACTGAAGCTCTGTGTTTCAGTTTAAGTACTTTGTTTTGGTCTTCCTCCCTCCACTCTACCTTATAGTAACTTTAAGGGTGTGAATACAATGTGCAGTGACCTTAAGTTCTTACCAAGTGTTATGCTTTTGAGTTGTACTTTGTTATTCTTTACACTTGAAAGTAATTCTGTTAATAGAATGAATTACTAACTGAACACTTACAAAAATGATAATAAAACAAGTACTTACTCTAGCTGTGCTGTCTTTTCTCCTTAGTAGTGTTTTCAAGTCTTCAGCTGTTTCTAATTGAACGTAAAACCTAAGCTAATGTTTGAGGTTGACGTACGGGATCTCAAACATACAATAGCAAATTGTGTTGCTTTTAAAATGACATAAGTTTTTGTTGAGAGGAGATCAAAATGTTAGAAACTATGCTATGTTAAATCACTTGTCAGAAAGTTTGCCTGCAGACCAGTAGAAATTCTGCTGCAAATTCTCCTCATCTCTATTAGGAGAACCTGAACGGGAGGTAATTGCCTGTTAGGGTGGACATAAGTTTCAAAATCAGTATTTGGAAAAGAAGGGAAAACTCGTTTCTCCTGCATTCCGAATACACTGGACTCTAGTGCCTTCTCTCAGGTGGTTGAGAAGAGAGAATTTCATTGCAGGTCATTGTTGTGTAAAGTAAACTCATGAGCAAATGTTAGAAGGGGGGCTAGTTGTAATTTAGTAGTAGTTATGTGGTATGTAAGTTAGAATTATGGTGTTCTAGGTGAATTGTGAGCTAGCAGTGAGAGTTATTGCCCTGTGACTAGAGGACTCATTGCCACAGTGATTCTGTGGATGAGGCACGCAGGGATGTGGTTTAACAGGGATGGCCCTGAGGGGCTTGTGGTTGGACTCAATCTTCAAGGTCTTTTCCAACCCTAATGATTCCATGGCTCGGTCTGTGTTGCTGCTTCAGAGCCTTTTGACTGCCTCACTTCCCAGTCCTTTGGGAATCCCAATCCCATTCCCACGTGCTGTCCTGCACGTGGTCATTCATACACCCCCTTTGCCCCGTGCTGTTGGTCTTTGGATGCCTGCACCCCCAAGCCTGGCTCAGCAGAGGCACCGCTTTGGGGAGGAACTCCCATTCCGGGCAGTCCAAATTGGAGAGCTTTGAGGAAGCTTTAGCCTCTGGGCTGACAAAGCTGAAGGCAATTGCTGAGATTCATAGGTGCTATTCAGGGCAATGTTTCCTTCCTATGTAGTCTAAGTCCCTTTTCTCAAAGTGGGAGAGGTTCTTGCTGTAGGACTATCTGAGCTGTGATAGTTGCTGAACACCTTGGGCTTGGAAGTGCCACTTGCAAGAGTCTTGGGCCACCAGTGGACGTTTGGGCGGCCTGTTTTTGAAGTTGGCCTAACTTAGTGCTGACAAAATTATTGTTTTCCTGTTAGTTTTTTACTGATCCGTATGTGGTGCTATTAACGTGCACCTGTCTGAAGTGCCTCATGGGATAGTAGTTTTATGCTTTAAAAATAACCAAAACCATACCAGTTTAATGAATATCTGAATGTGGAGCTGCTACCTTGAGGTACATATAACCAATATGTAGTTAAGCACTTTGCAGCCTTAGTGCATCTCCTTGAGTTGTTGTTCTGTGCAGTTGCTCAAGTAGGCCCATCTGAAGCACAGCATGAAGTAAAACCAAGTAGGCTGTATGAGAGGAAGCAGATACCTCTGTGAAATACTGTTATTTTAAATTTCTCTGCTTTTGTATAAGACTTGTGTTTAACTGAAAACTAGCATGTTGCTTGGATTGCTTCCTGTTTGTTCAAGTGTCCAATACAGTGATCCTCCATTGGAGAAAAAAAAAAAAAAAAAAGGCAGCTTCCAAGATGTGATAATACATAATTTGTTCATAATGTTTATGTGGTATGCATAGTTGTGATACAGGCTGTTTTCTAATGAATTTGTGCTTTTTATTTCATTGCAGCAGATGCAATCAATAATGCCGCAGGGTTTGGCTTTAGAGGTTACGATAAAAGTGGAGCAACCCGTTGGGACCTAGTATCAAACCTGAGAATCCAGCAAATAGAGGTTTGTTCGTGGCACTCTCGGATAAGATACGTGCACGTGGAGGTATTTGCTCGTAGTGTCATTAGCTGCTCCCGTGCAGTTTGTTTCTCAAGATACTGAATATGTCATTAAGCAGAAGTGTCTCTACACTTGGGAAAGGATGGAAAATGAAGTCGTTTTGGGTATGTCTGACTTGTTGATCAACTTTCAAAAGCTTTTATGTGTATAAACGGCTAAGTAAATTCCTGGCTTCCTTGTGCATCACAAAGTTCTTAAAATTTGTATTTCAGAGCTCTGCAATACTAAATAACATGTTATAGTCACGGAAATTATTTGTTTTCATTTTACAGTTTTCCACAAGTTTCAAGATGTTTCTTGATAACTGGAATATTCAAACAGCTCTTTGGCTTAAAAGGTATTTATTTCTTCAAGGAAAACTTTTTCTGTGCTGAAGTTTTAGGTAAATATGTCTATGAGGATAATTTAACATTTGAAGCTAAAATCCTGGGAATGGTGTGGTTGTGCGGCCAATTCCATGGGACGTTCTTATTCTTGTGTAATACTTAGTCACCTGAATCTAGCACTTAGCTTTCAGTGTAAACTATCAGGTAATGATAGAAACTCTCTCTACCACTGGTCAGAAGCCGCCTCTGAGGAGTCTGTTGCCTCCCTCCTCTGCCCCAGTCTTCACTCTTCAAGCAGCCCATGTTGCTGAGAGCGCCGTGCAAAAACTTCCTCTGAGGTTGGAAGGGACCCCTAGAGATCATCTAGTCCAACCCCCTGCTCCAGCAGGGACACCCAGAGCACGGGGCACAGGGCGACATCCAGGCGGGTTTGGAAGATCTCCAGAGAAGGAGACTCCACAAACCCCCTGGGCAGCCTGTTCCAGGGCTCTGGCACCCTCACAGTGAAGAAGTTCTTCCTCACATGGAGATGGAGCTTCCTGTGTTGCAGCTTGTATCCATTACCCCTTGTCCTGTCACTGGCCACCACTGAGAAGAGTTTGTCTAATATATTTTGATTTTTTTTTTCTGCTGAATCCTGTGCTATCACACAATAATTTTCCAGCTTGATTGACATGTTCCTTGGATGTATTTTTTTCCCCCCTTGTCTGGAGAACAGACATAGTGCCCTGTGAAGTGGATCTTTCTGCTCTTACCACTTCACTGTGGCAAAAAAAAAAACCTCAAAATTTTCTGGAGCATAGCAGATCCGCAGGTGTTATTTCCCTTTTCCCAGTCTCTAAATAGCTGCTCTTCTACCAAAAGCTGTGAGTTGGGCTTAAAAGCCATCTTGGAACAGCTCAGAGGACTTAGGATGGTTGGGAACAGGATGTTTCCCCCATCAAGTGTCTTTACAGAGTGTGTGCTCTTTGCTTATGAAAGCTTCTGGTTTTTAAATAATATTTTTTGGTGTGGAAAAAAATAATTTTTGTCATTAGTAAATTGTATTTTGTGATTAGTTGGGTTCAGTAAACAATAAAATCCCTTGCTAGGAGAGTAAGCAAGAAAGAATTATATGCTCAGAGACCTTCAAATGTATCACTTAGTAAAGCAGCAATTTAAAAACTATTTTTCATTCAGAACAAGAAAAGAGATTTATCAGTATTGAAACAATAGAGAAAGGTCAAATTTCAATGAATTTTAGAATCATTTAGTTTAGGCAATTTGAAAAGAAAACGTTTAATGGGAAGGGAAGTTACCGAAATGCTGAACTGGAAGAAAACTTTCTCCGTTGAAGTGAAAGAAAAATACAAATCAATCGCTTGTGTGGTGACCAAAAAGATGATTCTAAGATAAATTAGGAAAAAAACATCTTTAATGAGTATTTTTAGGAGTAGGAAGAACAATCTTGTGAGGATAATCTATATGCATCTTTATTCCCCCACAGTGTAAGGGAGAAGGGTGGTTCTTAAAGTTTCACTGTGAGTAAAAGATGACTTTTCATTATTATATATGAGACCCTTCCATAGAGTGTATCTTATCAGTCACGTGATGAGTTTGTTTGCTGCAGTAATTCAAGCAGTACAAGCTCAGGTTTTACTTTATACCATCACTTTTAATACTTCTCTTGTATATCATTTGTACAATTACCTAAAATCTTAATTATTTCTAATCAGAAATATGGAAATGCGAGGCATACAAAATATTATTTCTTCCCTTTTTATCTTGAAAAAAGGAGCCATCCAAATCACAAAATCTGACTGGGGATAAAAAGCTAGAGTTGACAACAGCTCTTCAGGAGCTAACTGAGCTATAGATCTTAAAGAAATTTAATAAAAAATCAATATTGGTGACAGAAATAGCAGTTCAAAGGGATTACTGTAAATAGTTAAAATAGGTAATTACACAGTTGCATGCTTCAACTATATAATTCTATATATACACTCTACATATAATTTTGAATTTTATATATATGGATATAAAAAGGATGATAACATTTCCTAATTGAAAAGCTGTTCTGTTCCCCTGTCAGCCTGTTCATTCCTTTTTTCCAAACATCTACTGCCCATCAGGCAACTAATTCCATTTGTCTGTGGTTATATTGGCCAGACCTCCATAGCTCTTGTTCTTCCTGGTTTCTCATCTTTGACCCATGGATGTAGGGAACTTCTCCCAAGATCTCCAGCTCCTCCTGGCTTGTTGCAGCCTGACTATATGACTTGACCAGATGAATTACCTTTTAAAAAAAAATAAATAAAAAGGGTAATACCTCACAATAATACATGTGCCTTTTTGCCCAGCGGTCTATTGGTGATTCAGCTGATGATCAGTTTTTAGTCTGTGGTGGGATTCACTTTTTCAGTAACATGGCATACATTGCATTGCATCTTCAACTTGAGGTTACTTCCTCTGTGTCCTAGGCTTTGGGCTTCATTCCATCTTGTTGGTTTGGGAACATCATTCAATCTTTTAAGATTCCTTTGACTTCCAATCCTGGATCTGCCTAGGAAAAAAGCCCACCCATCTCAAGGAAGGTGGGAAGGGAGGAAAGCAGGAGGGCTCTGCACTTTTAAGTCTACCATCCAAGCTAGGACGGGAAGTTGGATCTTCCCACTTGTAAATCATGGATAAGATGTGTTTGGATAGAACTTCTCAGCCTGTTGTGATGACCATATTTGCTTGCTTTTAGGTCTATCAAGGAAGTGTTTCAGCAGGACTTATCATTGATAAATTCATGGAGGTTTTTAAAAATTTGCTTCTAGCTCTTTGGCATTTTTGTTTTCCTATCCTGTTATATATCTTGTTCTCTAATGTGGCTTGATACAACAGAAATTTTAGTTAGTTTTATATATTCCTGAACCCTTTTCAAGGCGGGGAAAAAACCAACAAATCGGGACTTGACTGATTTACTGTGTTATTAATGAGACTTAGTTCACTGATTGCCATTAACTATAAATTCAGGCTTCATATCAATACTGCAGCAAGAACCATTTTTAAATGGCTACTCTTGAGGTCCGATACCCCCCGTTTTAAGCTCGCTCCTATGTGGATTCCTGAGAGGCTTGAGCAGGGAGTGCACGCGGGTCCATGTGCACCCAGAGCACTGCCTGAGGACACGCGGGCCCGGAGCACCCACGGCTTCCTGGAGGGGGTCCCCTCCTCGGCCCCCTCTCATTAGCCTCTCATAAACTCATAAAGCTCGTTAGCCTCTCGTTTGGGGGCTAACGAGCTTTGCCAGTTCGGGAGGTTGAACACGTGGCCTCGCTGGCCCTGCCTGGGCACAGATCCCCAGCTCAGTGTGTGGTGGCAGCCAGGCTGTGTGGCCAGAGCCCGCGGGGGCCCTGCAGTGCAGAGCTCTGAAAACTGGGCACATTCCTGACTGGAACACAACCAATTTAGCAGGATACACTTTCCTTTTGTTCTTTTCCTAATCAGATCCTGCCTTGACCTTCTGCTCTTCAACATTTGCCAGGTCACTTGGTCTCAACCATCTTTTGCATATGTGGAAGTTGTAGTCAAGTCAATACTGAATATTCAGCTCTCTCTTTCATTAGCTTGTCTTCCTCTTGGAACAGTGGGCCTGATTTCTTCTCTGTCTTCCTGTTACTAGTTATGAACACGTAGCAGTTTGTATATTGATGTCTGTGACCTCTGCTAGAAGTCTTTTTGTGGATTAGCCTTAGAGTCATATTCATGTGCATGTTCTGGCTGTTTATTTTTACTTTCACATGCATCTGTTTCCATATTTTCTACTGCTTTTTGGTTTTCAGATTATTAAAGAACTCTTGATGAAGCCATATCAGGACCTTACCATGCTTCCTATCATTCTTCCACATCATGATGGTTTGTCATTGTGTCATTTAATGTTGTCTTTTAGAAAGCTACCACCTTTCTTGAACTCCTTTTCCCTGTCTTCCTTCTAGAACTCCTTTAGGACCTTACCCATTGTTTTGGATTCTCAGTTGTTAAAGAGCAGATTTCAGTGTTTTCCTGATTTATGTTCGCATCCCAAGAGCCATTAACTATCATTTCATTGTCGTCATGTTCACCCAGTTGTCCTACATGAACACATTTTAAACGACAGACTCTCTATTAAGGAATTAGAGTTTGAAGGCAGTTGTAACTCTTTCCCTCTTCCCATACATTGCTTTCATTTTATGAAATAAATATCTGACTTGTTGCAAGAGTTTGCTGCATAGCCTGTGCCTTCCAGTGTTGCTTTTTGAAGACGCTCTTGGATGGTTTGAGATTCTGTATTAGCACCAACACCTATCTTTAAATGTTTTGATATTATTTCATTATAAGAAAACACCATAAACGATGACACTGAACATGGGTTTGCACTGAAAGTTAAATCTGAAGTTGTAAGAAACTTAGAGGGTTTTTGTTTCTCTTTTTCTTGGAGTTGTGTTGGTGGTAGTAATAGAGTTTACTATAATTGCATTGATGTGGTATGTTACGGGTAACGGATGCCAGGAATGTAAATATATAAATGGTATATGGCTAAGATGTTGATAATGTATCTTTCATGTTAATTTTTATGGAATTTTCTTTGACTTGCTAGAGTCTGCTATGAGCGAGCCACCTTCAGCCCAACCATCCAAACCTTCATCCTTTCTGCCATCTGGCATGGGGTGTACCCCGGATATTATATAACATTTTTAACAGGAATATTAATGACACTAGCAGCACGAGCTGTAAGTATCAGAAGAGTTTCTTAAATAAGCATTTTTTTAATGAAAATTGATCACAGCTGTTTTACAGTTGACACACAGTCCCTGATACTGTCATTCAGTTTTTCAGTTACGAGAGCAGTAGGAATGATTAATGATAAGGAGGGCTAATCAGCAGAAACAAGCAAGACTGCACAGGCTGCAGCATCTTTTTGGTACCCATCTCTTAGGGAAGCTCTTCCCATCTTTTAACTCATCAGCTATTATGGGGTGATGTCATCTAAGGTTATTTTGAGGAGGTATTTCTGATGACTGGGAATTGTAAATGTGAAGGTTCATATTATATATAGAGTGTTCCCCCCTCTTCCCCCATCCCTAGTTTCTATCCAGTTCTGTTCAGAAAATGCCAGCTAAAAATTTTTCTACCTCAACCAGCAGAGAAATCATCTCTGGCCAAGTACTAGTGTAGTCATATTAGCAAAACGTTGCAGCTGCTCTTCAGAAGTATGTGGGCCAAGTAAATTTGTCAAAACTCCTATAATACTGTTCAAGACAGCTGAGTAAGATAGAGGTGGGCAGCTCAGGAGGAAAGAGAACCAAAAACGTTTGTTTATAGGGGATATTTGAAAGTGCAGGTTCTCATGGGCTAATTGTTCACTAAATTCATGCCCTTCACTTTGGAATTGAGTTTCTGTATCAACTCTCAGTTAAGTCTACAAATTTTTTTTGCAGAAAAGAGGGAGACTGTGGAGTAGGTAATTGTGGCTGTACTCGGAAGAAGTGAGGGAAATGCGTGTTTTGCAGGTTCGTTAGAGGATTGATCTGAATGGTAGAGAAATTGATATTATGAGTAACCTTCTTCCAAAGTTGATAAAAGATGCACTTTTTGAATATCAAAAAATATCATTGTCAACAAATTCCAACTAGTAAAATGAGTTATGTGAAATTAATAAAACTAATTGTGAATAGCGACCTTCGGGTTTGGCCATATTCAAATACTACTGAAGTAGCTGGGTGTTTTGAAAACCTTCATGTGTTTCCAGCCTTAGAAATAGGAAGGAGAAAACACAAGAGGACAAATGCTGGGAGTGCAGGCAACTGGATACAAAGATAGTTATCACTTAAGTGAGGGCCATTAAATATTATGATTTTATATCCTACTTGTTCTAAAATGTGTCTCTTTTAGCAAGTATATGAAAATGGCTTAGCATATAGAAGCTTTCAGCAGGAGCATTTTAGTTTTCCTTTACTACAAACATATATATATTAGCCAAGTAATTGTTTGGTGGAAGTGATGGCTGCTACATTCAGACAAGAAGTCTGGAGTGGCAGTGGGTTTACAGGGGAAGTGCCCACTGTGGGAATGGGTTTCTGCACAGTCATTTCCTTCAACTCCCGTGCAGGATCAAGCATCATATTCTAGAGGCAGGAAATAGGAGCTGGTTGTTAATGATGTCAGTTTAGTTTGGAGTGGATTAAAGGTACTCGTCCAAACCTGTAACCTCTAACTTTGTCTTACCTGCTCTCTTCTAGATAAGAAACAATATCAGACACTACTTTGTTGAATCTCCTACAGTCAAACTATGTTATGATATTGTAACGTGGATGGCAACTCAAGTAGCAATAAGTTACACAGTTGTGCCATTTGTACTGCTCTCTGTAAAACCCTCTTTCACCTTTTACAGGTAAGCACCTTTTACCTGTTGTCCTTGATAGTTTCTTTAATTTAAAAACCTAATTTAATCTTAATTTAAATTTTATTTAGCTTCTTTAAATTTAATTTTAAATTTAAATGTATTTTGTTGCAAAAGATTTGTGACTGTAACAATATTTTAGTTGACTAACCTGTCTTTCTATTCCAACACCTGAGCACAGCTTGTGTTGTGTTTCACAAACCAAAGCACTTTTTTCCTCCTGTAATAGGCTTATATCGTTTATGAAGGGAAAAAGGGTGGGGGTGTGTGTAACATTTGAGATTACTCTCAACCTCTGACCTATTTTATAAGACAAGATAATGAGTTACTTTTAGGATGTCATTAAAAACTAAATAGTTCAAAGAAGGTTTCTCTTCACTTGCCTCTGGTCCTGATACTAGAGAAACATTATTTGCTTTGTTAGAGCACTAAATACCATGAGGCAAGATTTTATTTCCTTTTGTTTCCCATTATTATTTTAAAAGAAACGTTAATGTTTTATTGATGTAAATTTCCTACATATAATCTGTCAAATGCACGTGGTTTTTTGACAATTTATTTAAGCATCCTGCAAGAGCGGTCACTTTTATTGAATTATTTTTCTTGTTTGTGTTTTAGCTCCTGTTATTTCTGTCTTCATATTGCCAGCATTCTGGTGGTGTTGATATTTCCATTGAAAAGAACTCAAAAAGGAAATAAAAAGCATGAAAACATCCAGCCTGTGCGGTCCAAAACACTAGAAGAAGAAGATGTTTTGCAAAAGAACAGTTATTCCACAACAAATAATAGTTTCAATCAGAAACAAGAAATCACCTGCAGATATCAAGCACTAAAACAGTGATTGAGAAATACTATGATGAATATATTTTGTATGTTTTCAGAAACCCATTTTTAGCACCTTTTAAAGGGGTTTGTATTTGTTTGCAAAGATATTTAGTAAGAAAAGGATGCATTACCTAGGAAAATCACATACAATAGCAAGACTGGAAACAGAGCAAATTAACCCCTCCCATGCCATGTCCCTGTGGGTCACGCCTTATCTGAAGATCTTACCATTATTTCAATGGGCGCTCAGGACTTGCAACGTATGTCCATAGGGTCCTATGTGTGCCCTTTGCTGAATGTACGTTGTGTATCCCAAGGCACTGATGGAGTGGGGAAAAAATTGTGTCAGTCTAGGATTAACAAATGGAAAATGTGTTTTTCCAGATGAATGACTTGCCTTAAACCCTCTATTTACTGAAATATTGTTTCTAAGTGGTATCTTCCAGTTTGGTTTTAATGTGGAATGCATAGATTATACCAAGTGTTGTAAAGGAGACAAAAATACGATATGGAAAGTCACTAGAAGATTTTGGAATCTTTGGAAGGGAATTGCAATAAGCATCTCAGTATTTGGAGGGTTTTCTTAAAGTATTTCTAACTGTTGCAGTACACTACAGAACTGTAAATGTTACCAATGCCAAATTGTGTAGGTTTCGTGGGTAAAGAGTCTAATTACAGAGTCCTTTTGAATGGATTAGAAAACAAAACCCGAAGGCTCCCCTTTCCCAGAGCTTGATAGCTCCAACGTAGGTTTCACTTAATAAATCAATAAAATAGCACTAAGTGGACTTTGCAGCTAGAGCAGGGAAGGGAGCCATAGGACAAGTTTTTCTTTTTTATTTTTTTCTTTAATAAAAAGGCAATGTGCAAGCATCAGGATTTCAATTAAAGTGCTTTTTTACCCTTAATACCAGAAATCCTTACTCTAGAATAAAGCTGTAATAACTTTTTATTACTTTAAACAAAGTCATTTTTAAGTTTCTGGCTTAACTGATGATGCTTAAAGCATAAAAATAGCCAAATTACCTAGAGCTCATAGGTAAGAAAACAAGAAATTACTGATAACCAAGTTTTTTGTATGTTTGGTAATTGATGGCCCCTCACCTAAAAAAAGAGGTGAATTTGAAGAAAAGCTTTATCCTTAAACTAGAATTTCAGATGCAAAGTTCACGTCACACTTGTTGGTAACATAATCAAAGAAAAAAGAGAATATCTGAATTTTATTTATGAAAATATGTTCAAGGGATAATGCAGTGATTATATCTATTCCAGACCATTTTTGTGGTGATGGTCCCTGCTATAGTACTATGTTAAAGGGCTACACTTTAACTGCTTATATTCTGTATTTTCATATTTTTTTAGTAAATACAAACTGTTTATCCACATGTTGTGTTAGCTGTAATATCGATGCATTATTTTCCCCAGCAATATCTTGTAATTTGTTGATTAATAACCTACAAATGAATAAGAAAAAAAAACCAACCCTTTATCACAAGAAAATATTTTGAATCTTAAAACATTCTTGATCAGACATCTGATGGCAGTAGTGGGGTGAATATTCTCCATACTTGGGGAACTGCAGTGATAGCCCTCAGTTTGGGGACATTATCCTGCTTAAATAGTCACGGGAATTCTCTGGGCTAACTCTCTAAAGAAGCAAATCCAAAGTCAAGTCAGAGCTGTTTCCTTGCCGTGATACTTTTGTGTCTGGCTTTTGGCTCCTTGTCCCAAAGTCCTTGGGGAAGAAGAGACGCAGTGTAAGGAGGTTAGTACTAATGAAGCGACGCAGGAAAAGGGAAGTGAGGATGGAGTGGGAGCAGATGAATTTCTTTTGCTGGACAGGAATGTTAATGTGGCAGCCTGGAAAGGGGTGATCTTCAGAAGAAAATAATGTGATTTATAAATCCTTGCTTTGGCTGTGTGTGTAGAGCTCCCCTTGAATGGAGGTTGTCATCATTTGCCTTTGTGAAAAGGCATTTTGTCTTTTCCCATTGCCTGTGAGTAAGGGCACACTGGTTTATTTATGCTTATTTATCCCTAGTAGCTAAAGAATCAGGAAAGATGTTTGTGTTATTGAAGGGATGCTAGCTTTAAAGAAGGAATGGACCTGCCCATTTCTGGGTGGATGAGGAGATTTGGGGTTGATGCTTTTGGCATTAATTGCTGTGGATCTTAGGTCCCTCCTCTGTTGCTGCAGTTCACGTATCTGCCAGCACAAGCATTTTTGGATGCCTGTACAATGTCTGATGTGTTGGGGTTTTCCATTAATGTTCTGGCACCCTTGTTCTGGCGTGGGTGCGAGTGTCTGCGATGAGGTGATTTCATCCTCGAACAGGAAATACGGGAGCAGTTGTAAGTGCTCGGAAAAAGTAAATAGTCAAGCTCTTGTATCAGAGGAACTTAAAACAGTTGAGAAAATCTGTTTCTGCTTTAGATGGGCAGCAAAGCCCATCTAGCGGCAAAGTACAGTTCCGAAATTGGATGTGACTTGCTTCGGCAGGCATTACAGTTGTTTTTTTCTTCATGATTTGAGCCCCTTCAAACAGTGCAGCTTTAGGAAATTGACAGTTCCATTGGTTCTGCACACGATTTCTTCTGAAGTGTCCCAGAATTGATGCTTTAAGTATCATTTGCTGAATATAAAGGTACTTCGAACTACATCTCTTCATGCAAATCAGTTACGTATCGTGACTATGGAAAGAGTTGTGTGTTGGGGTTTGGGTTTCTGGTCATTTAATGACAACATTCTGGTCCCAGTTGTTTTTATTTTTGTTTTCCTTGTGCTTTGCTAGTTACCTACCTTGCTACCGCAGATGAAGACGTTGCACTGGATTCTGTCCATTTAAAAAATCAAGAGCAGGCAGCTCTCGTGCTTCAGAAAACTCTTAGTTTTTACACATGTAATTTTATAATATTGGATTTGAAAGGATGTTTGTGACTTATTATTGCTATTACTCAATAAAAATACTAGAAGGTGAAATTTTTAGAAACATTTTGGGCATGAAGGTAACCTGGTTTAAAGACTTTTTTCTCTTATTTGTTATGTACATCTAAAAGGTGAAAAGCCTTTATTGTATTCCAGTTCAGCACACTCTACAAAGTAAGTAGAACATATCCTTCATAACTTTATGGTGCTTTGCAGGTATTTGCCTATTGTGAATGATTCTTCCAGGCACTTCATGTGTTAATGTTAGTGACTAAATGTAGTCATCTGCATAGTAACTGTTTGCTACTATTTTTAATCTTTTCTGTATGAATGAAAAATATCTATATTATATTTAAATCATAGTTTCAGTGGTGCCTACTACTGTTGTGATGGAGAAGGCTCTGTTGGCTTTATGGTCGCATATATGCCCTTCTTATTCAGAAGCTTTACTCTTCCACACACATTCCTTAAGCTGATACATATACAATATTTCAGTAACTGGTGACATTTTGAAACATTTTGCCATATAAAAATATTGGTGTGTGCTTTAATCCACTCTTGATGAGAAGGGATATTTCAATGAGAGTACTTTACAAAGATAGCCTGGTATATCCCCAGCCCCACACTGGCCTGTTTGATATCATGACTCAAGCTGTTTTGCCAGCACGGTATATTATTTATTAAAAGAATTTTACACCTCTATAACTTGTTGCCTCTCCCCTATGGGAACAAATGCTACAAGTAGAAGCACTGCTCCAGGTGCATGACAGGATGCACACAGGGTAGCTGGGCCCCTCTAGTGACACTCATCCAGTTAGTGGTAAAACTTCTGATGTGGATGAGATCTGCTTTTTTGCAAACAGCACTGCAAGATCCTGGCTTCCTCAACAGCTTTTGGCTTGTCTTTTAGAAGCTTTGCAGACAAATTGTACATTTAAGTACATGATCAAATATATCCTCCATATGAATGCATGTAAATGTGTCACTGATGCTTACCTGTAGGCTTTCCCACGCTCAGCTCTGCAAACTGGCCTCAGAAGGATGAAGTTTAATGGTGCCATTTGCAATCGCTCGGGCTTTCGTTTCCCTGGCTTTGGTCTCTTCCTTGCCACTTCTCGTAGAGTTCTGAAATCAGGTTTAAAAACTTTCTTTTAAAAGAAAATTTTGGAAATGGTGTCATTAATTTAGAAAGGTGGTTGGTGTTGCCCACCAGAAGGAAGTACCTTTCAGTATGTTAGTATGAAGGCTCTGGATACAAAAATATGCCTAGATTCAGTGTTGATTCATCATGGCAGCTAAGTACATCATTAGCCTTTATTTATTTATTTATATCCAGTAATACTGAGCAGTTTCTTAAAGCCCTGCCCCAAAACCAATTGGCTATAAAAGCTTAAAGTAAAACCAGCACTTAACTGCTATGTTAAAACGAGTGTCTAGACAGACAGAGGCTCTGCTAAACCGAGCCTTTTTCTCACGATGCATCTGGATCTACCTGGGCCTGAGTTCGTTGCCCTGCCCTGGCCGCTGCCCTCCCTGCAGTGCAGAGCTTGCGGAGTGTCCCTCTCGCTTGCGATCCAGGCCCTTGGTAAAACAGCAGGATATCCAGGCATCTGCAAAGTCACCCTAAAGCATTAACATTGCAAATACTGCAGTGGTGGTTTATTAGGGTTAAAAGAATATATTTTTATTATTTTTAATTTCTTAAAAACGTGTTTTGAGGTGATTTATTGTATATTTTAACAAAACCTTATTATCAACCGAAGCAATGTTCATTCTGTTAAGAAATATTTAAAAAAAAACATTTTGTTCACCTTGCAGTTAGAAATGTGCAAAGGCAAATTTTGTTAGCTCATTCTCATCTGTGTGAGCACTGTGTCCTGTGACTTAGACCTGCTTTTACATTTTAAGCATTTTTAAGTTGCCCGGATTCCTCTGCATATCTATATAAGCATAGTGTAAACTTCATGGATTGACACACTGTAGCTGCCTATAGTATGCATATTTAAAATAAATAGGCCATATCAATATTTATGTGAGCCTAGTTTAGAGATCCCCAATTGTACACTGTATTTCCTGAAATCAGTTCTGTTCTTAGAGTGCTTTCTGTTTCCTACAGGGAGAAGAGAATCTGTAAGTTAGGGCTTATAAAGAAAGTAAAGGGCTGCTTTTGGTTTGCTGCAAAAGGAACCTTTCCAGGATTTTCTGCAGCAGTCTATGAATATGGAATTTGGTTATTGAAACCTAAATTGGACGCTATGCCGGGCTGCTTTTGGAGAAAACTGTTTGTATTAATAAGGCGTCGGTCTAGTACCTTATGCCAGACCAACTGCTGAGAGAAACTTTTTCCTTCAAATGTGACTTTAATTTTGCTCTCATTATCTGAGGGGGAAAAAAATGCCCCGGGTTAGAATTTAATTTTACTAAAGCATCTAGTATGAGCAGAGAGCTGTGATCTGTGGTTCAGCCTGACTTTGGCTATCAACTTCCAAACTGTGAAGATACAAGAGGGGACAAAAAAAAATAGTGAAACAGGGTTCCTAGAGACTGGCAGTCAGAACAGTGCAACTCTACGTATTAAAGGTGCAGCAAACTTTTGTCACAATAAGTCAAAGAAAAGGAGTAATTGCCTACGCATATTTTGCCTTCTTATGTGTTTATCAGTTTTCTTAGCACTTTGTCTTTTTACCTTCCTTGTCCCGTGATATTTGACTATTTCTATGAAGAATCTTCTGCTGTGTCTTACTGTGACAAAGGTGTCAAAAATGACACAATAGTAACTAGATAGTTATTCTTAAATTCCAGACCTCAGATGTGTCCTAGATCAGTTAGAACACAGCGTTCAAAATGTATTGATTGAAAACTAGTGTAAGATGGGTAAAATATAGCGTTACTCAAAGATGTTGTAAGCAGTTTTTCAATTGAAAATATGGAACTTTGTTCTTTCCTGCCTTGGTTACACGTTCAAGGGAATAGTTTTACCTCAAAGCAGAAGTAGTTATGCCTGCAAATACCCATTTGTTACGATGAGAAAACATCCCCAAAAGTGGATAGCGGCAGTATTCCTCAACTTGCCTTTCCTGGTTCAGAATATAATGCATTGTCAGTGAATTTCATTTTTATTATTCCAAAATATATATTTTTTAAAAAGTGTTATTTTTCAACAGATCCATAAACTAAGTGTTGGTGTATGGTAAAATTAAAATACCACTGTTAGTTACACTGTGATTGTGATATTTTAATAATTACTTATTTCTAATTTGTCTCAGCAGTGCTGCAGAAGCAGCTTGCTTTTATGTTTTAAAGGTGTTTTTAACTTGCCTATAAATGTTTTTTTCTAATTTGTGTCTCTAAATCTGATTAAACTGTAGTTTAAAAAAAAACCTTTAAACTTGTGTTAAATTCATTGGTGTCTGTTTTTGAGTAAGGGCTAACAAAGGGAGTTATTTCAATGCAGCTTTAATGTAGTTTTAATGCAGCAGCTCATAAGATCTAGTTAGTTAATAATTAATGTTTATTGAAGGGATTTTTTAATTATTTTTGTGCCACTGTTCTGACATTTGAAATCTTTTCTGTTTGAAATGTTTAATGTTGTCTCAAGAATGATAGAATAACAGGTGGAAAAAAAAAACCTGAACATAGAGGTGCTTTTCAAGAAACCTTGAGATTCATGTGAAGTTTTCACACTGGTGTTATAAGGGTGGAAACTGAGATTAATGAGATTCATAGCCCTGATAACGAAATATTTACATCCTTAAACAAAACATGACTGTGCACAATAGAATGCATTAGAAATCATGCATTTACACTTAAAATCAAAAAAAAAATCCAATCAAATCCAAGTTTTATGGGAAGCTGCTTATTTAACAATTTCAGAGTGATTTTTTTTTTTTTTTGAAATTTCACTATTACGACCCTACTGCGATGACGCAGTTTCTTTACGTGTTGGTTGGTGACAGTATTTTCAAGCAGGCTGGGAATCCCAGGCCTGCAGATTCTTCACCTCGTCACACTTTGCTTTTATGAAATTGAGCTGCTGCTTTGTTAATCCTATTTTCTTGCTTCTGTTGGTGCTCTGGGATTTCATACAGGAGCTTTGCTTCAGCTGTAAAAACTATTCCGTGGGGTCGCACGCTGCTCTTTTGGGTGCTTATAAGACATGCTCATTTTCTAATGTTTTCATCTTCACATGTTACTTCCGCTGGTGTTAGGTACAAATTCTGAATGATGTCAGATGTGAGGTACTTAAACAAGTGTTTAACAGCCAAGTGCCAGCATTCCTGTTAAATATTTCTTTTTCAAGTTGGCTGACATGGTGTTAAGAGTGTAGAAACCTACCAGGAGATTGTCTGTCCCATCCTCTCTCTATTCTGAATTCTCATACTTAATCTCCAACTGATTCAGAGAACTCTAAATGCAACTGGCTGACTTGTGGTAACAAACCCTAAGGAGACTTTTCTGTCACCTTGCTTCTGGAATCAGTTAGACTTTTTTTTTCCGTTTGTTTTTGTCATCTTTTCATTCATGACAGATCGTAGCCCCATCTCTTTTTCCTTGGGCTGCTCAAATATAAATCCTGAAGGAGATGTGGAAGTGGGAAGGAGAAAGGAGGAAATAATTGGTTGGAAGAAAAAAATGGTTTTGTTGGATTTTATTTAAGCACTTCACCAATATCAGCATTTAGTACCTGATTACAGCCCATCATTTAAGATAAAGCATTTGTATACAGAATCTGGAAAAAAATGCTACTGAATTTTTAAATGTCCCAGAAACTATGGATTAATGATATGCCAAATTGAAAATTTCGGGCATGTGTTGAGATTATTTATGTGCTTTAGCCTATTACTTTGAGAGGAAGGATTTGCTTTGTGTGAAACATGAAGCCCACTGGGTTCCGGTTTCAGCCCTTCACTGGGACCAGGACCAGCCTTGTCCTGGGTTGTGTTCTTTATCCTCAGCACGGGAGGGCAGCTTGAGAAACACCTATCAGGTAGCCATGGTCAACAACGCCCTCTTCTCTCGTGCTTTCTTGCTTTTTCCTGCAAAAAGCATCATCTCTGAGGATAAACACTAGGGGAACGCGGCTCTTCGAGATGCTCTCTGTGTTGTTGGCATCTCTGAGAAATGCCCGTCGTGATTTAAACTCGTGTCAGGGATCCCACCATGCTCCCCAACGGGCTCGTGCGAGGAGGCCTCCCTGAGGAAGGCTCTGCGCAGCGGGGGCCGTTGGCGGCGCCCCGGGCCAACGGCCGCACGGGGCCGTTGGCGGCGTCCCCGGGCCAACGGCCGCACGGGGCCGTTGGCGGCGTCCCCGGGCCAACGGCCGCACGGGGCCGTTG